>NC_083497.1:5526603-5837000 GCF_905332965.1 Bombus pascuorum | reverse complement strand
TATAACGTATAACGTTATATACTATTGCGTAATAACGTGTAACGTTATATAGTATTAGCTTATGACGTATGACGTTATATACTATTACGTACTAACGTATAACGTTATATACTATTAGCTTATAACGTATAAGGTTATATACTATTACCTTATAACGTATAACGTTATATACCATTACCTTATAACGTTTGACGTTACATAGTATTACCTTATAACGTATAACCTTATATACTATTACCTTATAACGTATAACGTTATATACTATTAGCTTACAACGTATAACGTTATATACTATTAACTTATAACGTATAACGTTATATAGTATTAGCTTATGACGTATAACGTTAAATACTATTACCTTATAACGTATAACGTTATATACTATTAGCTTATAACGTATATTATATATTGTTACCTTATAACGTATAACGTTATATACCATTACCTTATAACGTTTGACGTTACATAGTATTACCTTATAACGTATAACCTTATATACTATTACCTTATAACGTATAATGTTATATACTATTAGCTTATAACGTATAACGTTATATACTATTACCTAATAACGTATAACGTTATATACTATTAGCTTATAACGTATAACGTTATATAGTATTAGCTTATGACGTATAACGTTAAATACTATTACCTTATAACGTATAACGTTATATACTATTAGCTTATGACGTATAACGTTAAATACTATTACCTTATAACGTATAACGTTATATACTATTAGCTTATGACGTATAACGTTAAATACTATTACCTTATAACGTATGACGTTATATAGTATTAGCTTATGACATACAACGTTAAATACTATTGCCTTATAAAGTATAACGTTACATACTATTAGCTTATAACGTATAACGTTATATACCAATACCTTATAACGTATAACGTTGTACAGTATTAGCTTATGACGTATGACGTTAAATACTAATACCTTATAACGTATAACGTTATATACTGTTAGCTTAAAACGTATAACGTTACATACTATTACCTTGTAACGTATAACGTTATATACTATTACCTTATAACGTATGACGTTATATACTATTAGCGTATAACGTATAACGATATATACTATTAGCTTATAACGTATAATGTTATATAGTATTAGCTTATGACGTATAACGTTAAATACTATTACCTTATTACGTATAACGTTATATACTATTAGCTTATAACGTATAACGTTATATATTATTACCTTATAAAGTATAACGTTATATACTATTACCTTATAACGTATAACGTTATATACTATTAGCTTATAACGCATAACGTTATATACCAATACCTTGTAACGTTTGACGTTATATACTATTACCTTATAACGTATAACGTTATATACTATTACCTAATAACGTATAACGTTATATACTATTAGCTTATAACATATAACGTTATATAGTATTAGCTTATGACGTATAACGTTAAATACTATTACCTTATAGCGTATAACGTTATATACTATTAGCTTATAACGTATAACGTTATATACCATTACCTTATAACGTATAACGTTGTACAGTATTAGCTTATGACGTATGACGTTAAATACTAATACCTTATAACGTATAACGTTATATACTGTTAGCTTAAAACGTATAACGTTACATACTACTACCTTGTAACGTATAACGTTATATACTATTACCTTATAACGTATGACGTTATATACTATTAGCGTATAACGTATAACGATATATACTATTAGCATATAACGTATAATGTTATATAGTATTAGCTTATGACGTATAACGTTAAATACTATTACCTTATTACGTATAACGTTATATACTATTAGCTTATAACGTATAACGTTATATATTATTACCTTATAAAGTATAACGTTATATACTATTACCTTATAACGTATAACGTTATATACTATTAGCTTATAACGCATAACGTTATATACCAATACCTTATAACGTTTGACGTTATATACTATTACCTTATAACGTATAACGTTATATACTATTACCTAATAACGTATAACGTTATATACTATTAGCTTATAACATATAACGTTATATAGTATTAGCTTATGACGTATAACGTAAAATGCTATTACCTTATAGCGTATAACGTTATATACTATTAGCTTATAACGTATAACGTTATATACCATTACCTTATAACGTATAACGTTGTACAGTATTAGCTTATGACGTATGACGTTAAATACTAATACCTTATAACGTATAACGTTATATACCATTACCTTATAACGTTTGACGTTATATAGTATTACCTTATAACGTATAACGTTATATACTATTACCTTATAACGTATAACGTTACATACTATTAGCTTATTACGTATAACATTATATACCATTACCTTATAACGTATAACGTTGTACAGTATGAGCTTATGACGTATGACGTTAAATACTATTACCTTATAACGTATAACGTTATATACCATTACCTTATAACGTTTGACGTTATATACTATTACCTTATAACGTATAACGTTATATACCATTACCTTATAACGTTTGACGTTATATAGTATTACCTTATAACGTATAACGTTATATACTATTACCTTATAACGTATAACGTTACATACTATTAGCTTATAACGTATAACGTTATATACTATTACCCTATAACGTATGACGTTATATAGTATTACGGTATATAACGTATAACGTTATGTACTATTACCTTATAACGTATAACGTTATATACCATTACCTTATAACGTTTGACGTTATATACTATTACCTTATAACGTATAACGTTATATATTATTACCTTATAAAGTATAACGTTATATACAATTAGCTTATAACGTATATTATATATTATTACCTTATAACGTATAACGTTATATACTATTAGCCTAAAACGTATAACGTTACATACTATTACCTTGTAACGTATAACGTTATATACTATTACCTTATAACGTTTGACGTTACATAGTATTACCTTATAACGTATAACCTTATATACTATTACCTTATAACGTATAACGTTATATACCATTACCTTATAACGTATAACGTTATATACTATTAGCTTATGACGTATAACGTTATATACCATTACCTTATAACGTATAACGTTATACAGTATTAGCTTATGACGTATGACGTGAAATACTATTACCTTATAACGTATAACGTTAAATACCATTACCATATATCGTTTGACGTTACATAGTATTACCTTATAACGTATAACCTTATATACTATTACCTTATAACGTATAACGTTATATACTATTAGCTTACAACGTATAACGTTATATACTATTACCTTATAACGTATAACGTTATATACTATTAGCTTATAACGTATAAGGTTATATACTATTACCTTATAACGTATAACGTTATATACCATTACCTTATAACGTTTGACGTTACATAGTATTACCTTATAACGTATAACCTTATATACTATTACCTTATAACGTATAACGTTATATACTATTAGCTTACAACGTATAACGTTATATACTATTAACTTATAACGTATAACGTTATATAGTATTAGCTTATGACGTATAACGTTAAATCATATTACCTTATAACGTATAACGTTATATACTATTGCCTAATAACGTATAACGTTATATACTATTAGCTTATAACGTATAACGTTATATAGTATTAGCTTATGACGTATAACGTTAAATATTATTACCTTATAGCGTATAACGTTATATACTATTAGCTTATAACGTATAACGTTATATACCATTACCTTATAACGTATAACGTTGTACAGTATTAGCTTATGACGTATGACGTTAAATACTAATACCTTATAACGTATAACGTAATATACTGTTAGCTTAAAACGTATAACGTTACATACTATTACCTTGTAACGTATAACGTTATATACTATTACCTTATAACGTATGACGTTATATACTATTAGCGTATAACGTATAACGATATATACTATTAGCATATAACGTATAATGTTATATAGTATTAGCTTATGACGTATAACGTTAAATACTATTACCTTATTACGTATAACGTTATATACTATTAGCTTATAACGTATAACGTTATTTATTATTACCTTATAAAGTATAACGTTATATACTATTACCTTATAACGTATAACGTTATATACTATTAGCTTATAACGCATAACGTTATATACCAATACCTTATAACGTTTGACGTTATATACTATTACCTTATAACGTATAACGTTATATACTATTACCTAATAACGTATAACGTTGTACAGTATTAGCTTATGACGTATGACGTTAAATACTAATACCTTATAACGTATAACGTTATATACTATTACCCTATAACGTATGACGTTATATAGTATTACGGTATATAACGTATAACGTTATGTACTATTACCTTATAACGTATAACGTTATATACCATTACCTTATAACGTTTGACGTTATATACTATTACCTTATAACGTATAACGTTATATATTATTACCTTATAAAGTATAACGTTATATACAATTAGCTTATAACGTATATTATATATTATTACCTTATAACGTATAACGTTATATACTATTAGCCTAAAACGTATAACGTTACATACTATTACATTGTAACGTATAACGTTATATACTATTACCTTATAACGTTTGACGTTACATAGTATTACCTTATAACGTATAACCTTATATACTATTACCTTATAACGTATAACGTTATATACCATTACCTTATAACGTATAACGTTATATACTATTAGCTTATGACGTATAACGTTATATACCATTACCTTATAACGTATAACGTTATACAGTATTAGCTTATGACGTATGACGTGAAATACTATTACCTTATAACGTATAACGTTAAATACCATTACCATATATCGTTTGACGTTACATAGTATTACCTTATAACGTATAACCTTATATACTATTACCTTATAACGTATAACGTTATATACTATTAGCTTACAACGTATAACGTTATATACTATTACCTTATAACGTATAACGTTATATACTATTAGCTTATAACGTATAAGGTTATATACTATTACCTTATAACGTATAACGTTATATACCATTACCTTATAACGTTTGACGTTACATAGTATTACCTTATAACGTATAACCTTATATACTATTACCTTATAACGTATAACGTTATATACTATTAGCTTACAACGTATAACGTTATATACTATTAACTTATAACGTATAACGTTATATAGTATTAGCTTATGACGTATAACGTTAAATACTATTACCTTATAACGTATAACGTTATATACTATTACCTAATAACGTATAACGTTATATACTATTAGCTTATAACGTATAACGTTATATAGTATTAGCTTATGACGTATAACGTTAAATACTATTACCTTATAGCGTATAACGTTATATACTATTAGCTTATAACGTATAACGTTATATACCATTACCTTATAACGTATAACGTTGTACAGTATTAGCTTATGACGTATGACGTTAAATACTAATACCTTATAACGTATAACGTTATATACTGTTAGCTTAAAACGTATAACGTTACATACTATTACCTTGTAACGTATAACGTTATATACTATTACCTTATAACGTATGACGTTATACAGTATTAGCTTATGACGTATGACGTGAAATACTATTACCTTATAACGTATAACGTTATATACCATTACCTTATAACGTTTGACGTTACATAGTATTACCTTATAACGTATAGCGTTATATACTATTACCTTATAACGCATAACGTTATATACTATTAGCTTATAACGTATAAGGTTATATACTATTACCTTATAACGTATAACGTTATATACCATTACCTTATAACGTTTGACGTTACATAGTATTACCTTATAACGTATAACCTTATATACTATTACCTTATAACGTATAACGTTATATACTATTAGCTTACAACGTATAACGTTATATAATATTAACTTATAACGTATAACGTTATATAGTATTAGCTTATGACGTATAACGTTAAGTACTATTACCTTATAACGTATAACGTTATATACTATTAGCTTATAACGTATAATATATATTATTACCTTATAACGTATAACGTTATATACTATTAGCTTAAAACGTATAACGTTACATACTATTACCTTGTAACGTATAACGTTATATACTATTACCTTATAACGTATGACGTTATATACTATTACCTTATAACGTATAACCTTATATACTATTACCTTATAACGTATAACGTTATATACTATTACCTAATAACGTATAACGTTATATACTATTAACTTATAACGTATAACGTTATATAGTATTAGCTTATGACGTATAACGTTAAATACTACTACCTTATAACGTATAACGTTATATACTATTAGCTTATAACGTATATTATATATTATTACCTTATAACGTATAACGTTATATACTGTTAGCTTAAAACGTATAACGTTACATACTATTACCTTGTAACGTATAACGTTATATACTATTAGCTTATAACGTATGACGTTATATACTATTAGCGTATAACGTATAACGATATATACTATTAGCTTATAACGTATAATGTTATATAGTATTAGCTTATGACGTATAACGTTAAATACTATTACCTTATTACGTATAACGTTATATACTATTAGCTTATAACGTATAACGTTATATATTATTACCTTATAAAGTATAACGTTATATACTATTACCTTATAACGTATAACGTTATATACTATTAGCTTATAACGTATAACGTTATATACCAATACCTTATAACGTTTGACGTTATATACTATTACCTTATAACGTATAACGTTATATACTATTACCTAATAACGTATAACGTTATATACTATTAGCTTATAACGTATAACGTTATATAGTATTAGCTTATGACGTATAACGTTAAATACTATTACCTTATAGCGTATAACGTTATATACTATTAGCTTATAACGTATAACGTTATATACCATTACCTTATAACGTATAACGTTGTACAGTATTAGCTTATGACGTATGACGTTAAATACTAATACCTTATAACGTATAACGTTATATACTGTTAGCTTAAAACGTATAACGTTACATACTATTACCTTGTAACGTATAACGTTATATACTATTACCTTATAACGTATGACGTTATAAACTATTAGCGTATAACGTATAACGATATATACTATTAGCTTATAACGTATAATGTTATATAGTATTAGCTTATGACGTATAACGTTAAATACTATTACCTTATTACGTATAACGTTATATACTATTAGCTTATAACGTATAACGTTATATATTATTACCTTATAACGTATAACGTTATATACCATTACCTTATAACGTTTGACGTTACATAGTATTACCTTATAACGTATAACGTTATATACTATTACCTTATAACGTATAACGTTATATACTATTAGCTTATAACGTATAAGGTTATATACTATTACCTTATAACGTATAACGTTATATACCATTACCTTATAACGTTTGACGTTACATAGTATTACCTTATAACGTATAACCTTATATACTATTACCTTATAACGTATAACGTTATATACTATTAGCTTACAACGTATAACGTTATATAATATTAACTTATAACGTATAACGTTATATAGTATTAGCTTATGACGTATAACGTTAAGTACTATTACCTTATAACGTATAACGTTATATACTATTAGCTTAAAACGTATAACGTTACATACTATTACCTTGTAACGTATAACGTTATATACTATTACCTTATAACGTATGACGTTATATACTATTACCTTATAACGTATAACCTTATATACTATTACCTTATAACGTATAACGTTATATACTATTACCTTATAACGTATAACGTTATATACTATTAACTTATAACGTATAACGTTATATAGTATTAGCTTATGACGTATAACGTTAAATACTATTACCTTATAACGTATAACGTTATATACTATTAGCTTATAACGTATATTATATATTATTACCTTATAACGTATAACGTTATATACTGTTAGCTTAAAACGTATAACGTTACATACTATTACCTTGTAACGTATAACGTTATATACTATTACCTTATAACGTATGACGTTATATACTATTAGCGTATAACGTATAACGATATATACTATTAGCTTATAACGTATAATGTTATATAGTATTAGCTTATGACGTATAACGTTAAATACTATTACCTTATTACGTATAACGTTATATACTATTAGCTTATATCGTATAACGTTATATATTATTACCTTATAAAGTATAACGTTATATACTATTACCTTATAACGTATAACGTTATATACTATTAGCTTATAACGTATAACGTTATATACCAATACCTTATAACGTTTGACGTTATATACTATTACCTTATAACGTATAACGTTATATACTCTTACCTAATAACGTATAACGTTATATAGTATTACCTTATAACGTATAACGTTATATACTATTACCTTATAACGTATAACGTTACGTACTATTAGCTTATTACGTATAACATTATATACCATTACCTTATAACGTATAACGTTGTACAGTATGAGCTTATGACGTATGACGTTAAATACTATTACCTTATAACGTATAACGTTATATACCATTACCTTATAACGTTTGACGTTATATACTATTACCTTATAACGTATAACGTTATATACCATTACCTTATAACGTTTGACGTTATATAGTATTACCTTATAACGTATAACGTTATATACTATTACCTTATAACGTATAACGTTACATACTATTAGCTTATAACGTATAACGTTATATACTATTACCCTATAACGTATGACGTTATATAGTATTACGGTATATAACGTATAACGTTATGTACTATTACCTTATAACGTATAACGTTATATACCATTACCTTATAACGTTTGACGTTATATACTATTACCTTATAACGTATAACGTTATATATTATTACCTTATAAAGTATAACGTTATATACAATTAGCTTATAACGTATATTATATATTATTACCTTATAACGTATAACGTTATATACTATTAGCCTAAAACGTATAACGTTACATACTATTACCTTGTAACGTATAACGTTATATACTATTACCTTATAACGTTTGACGTTACATAGTATTACCTTATAACGTATAACCTTATATACTATTACCTTATAACGTATAACGTTATATACCATTACCTTATAACGTATAACGTTATATACTATTAGCTTATGACGTATAACGTTATATACCATTACCTTATAACGTATAACGTTATACAGTATTAGCTTATGACGTATGACGTGAAATACTATTACCTTATAACGTATAACGTTAAATACCATTACCATATATCGTTTGACGTTACATAGTATTACCTTATAACGTATAACCTTATATACTATTACCTTATAACGTATAACGTTATATACTATTAGCTTACAACGTATAACGTTATATACTATTACCTTATAACGTATAACGTTATATACTATTAGCTTATAACGTATAAGGTTATATACTATTACCTTATAACGTATAACGTTATATACCATTACCTTATAACGTTTGACGTTACATAGTATTACCTTATAACGTATAACCTTATATACTATTACCTTATAACGTATAACGTTATATACTATTAGCTTACAACGTATAACGTTATATACTATTAACTTATAACGTATAACGTTATATAGTATTAGCTTATGACGTATAACGTTATATACTATTACCTTATAACGTATAACGTTATATACTATTACCTAATAACGTATAACGTTATATACTATTAGCTTATAACGTATAACGTTATATAGTATTAGCTTATGACGTATAACGTTAAATACTATTACCTTATAGCGTATAACGTTATATACTATTAGCTTATAACGTATAACGTTATATACCATTACCTTATAACGTATAACGTTGTACAGTATTAGCTTATGACGTATGACGTTAAATACTAATACCTTATAACGTATAACGTTATATACTGTTAGCTTAAAACGTATAACGTTATATACTATTACCTTATAACGTATAACGTTATATACTATTACCTTATAACGTATGACGTTATACAGTATTAGCTTATGACGTATGACGTGAAATACTATTACCTTATAACGTATAACGTTATATACCATTACCTTATAACGTTTGACGTTACATAGTATTACCTTATAACGTATAGCGTTATATACTATTACCTTATAACGTATAACGTTATATACTATTAGCTTATAACGTATAAGGTTATATACTATTACCTTATAACGTATAACGTTATATACCATTACCTTATAACGTTTGACGTTACATAGTATTACCTTATAACGTATAACCTTATATACTATTACCTTATAACGTATAACGTTATATACTATTAGCTTACAACGTATAACGTTATATAATATTAACTTATAACGTATAACGTTATATAGTATTAGCTTATGACGTATAACGTTAAGTACTATTACCTTATAACGTATAACGTTATATACTATTAGCTTATAACGTATATTATATATTATTACCTTATAACGTATAACGTTATATACTATTAGCTTAAAACGTATAACGTTACATACTATTACCTTGTAACGTATAACGTTATATACTATTACCTTATAACGTATGACGTTATATACTATTACCTTATAACGTATAACCTTATATACTATTACCTTATAACGTATAACGTTATATACTATTACCTAATAACGTATAACGTTATATACTATTAACTTATAACGTATAACGTTATATAGTATTAGCTTATGACGTATAACGTTAAATACTACTACCTTATAACGTATAACGTTATATACTATTAGCTTATAACGTATATTATATATTATTACCTTATAACGTATAACGTTATATACTGTTAGCTTAAAACGTATAACGTTACATACTATTACCTTGTAACGTATAACGTTATATACTATTACCTTATAACGTATGACGTTATATACTATTAGCGTATAACGTATAACGATATATACTATCAGCTTATAACGTATAATGTTATATAGTATTAGCTTATGACGTATAACGTTAAATACTATTACCTTATTACGTATAACGTTATATACTATTAGCTTATATCGTATAACGTTATATATTATTACCTTATAAAGTATAACGTTATATACTATTACCTTATAACGTATAACGTTATATACTATTAGCTTATAACGTATAACGTTATATACCAATACCTTATAACGTTTGACGTTATATACTATTACCTTATAACGTATAACGTTATATACTCTTACCTAATAACGTATAACGTTATATAGTATTACCTTATAACGTATAACGTTATATACTATTACCTTATAACGTATAACGTTACATACTATTAGCTTATTACGTATAACATTATATACCATTACCTTATAACGTATAACGTTGTACAGTATGAGCTTATGACGTATGACGTTAAATACTATTACCTTATAACGTATAACGTTATATACCATTACCTTATAACGTTTGACGTTATATACTATTACCTTATAACGTATAACGTTATATACCATTACCTTATAACGTTTGACGTTATATAGTATTACATTATAACGTATAACGTTATATACTATTACCTTATAACGTATAACGTTACATACTATTAGCTTATAACGTATAACGTTATATACTATTACCCTATAACGTATGACGTTATATAGTATTACGGTATATAACGTATAACGTTATGTACTATTACCTTATAACGTATAACGTTATATACCATTACCTTATAACGTTTGACGTTATATACTATTACCTTATAACGTATAACGTTATATATTATTACCTTATAAAGTATAACGTTATATACAATTAGCTTATAACGTATATTATATATTATTACCTTATAACGTATAACGTTATATACTATTAGCCTAAAACGTATAACGTTACATACTATTACCTTGTAACGTATAACGTTATATACTATTACCTTATAACGTTTGACGTTACATAGTATTACCTTATAACGTATAACCTTATATACTATTACCTTATAACGTATAACGTTATATACCATTACCTTATAACGTATAACGTTATATACTATTAGCTTATGACGTATAACGTTATATACCATTACCTTATAACGTATAACGTTATACAGTATTAGCTTATGACGTATGACGTGAAATACTATTACCTTATAACGTATAACGTTAAATACCATTACCATATAACGTTTGACGTTACATAGTATTACCTTATAACGTATAACCTTATATACTATTACCTTATAACGTATAACGTTATATACTATTAGCTTACAACGTATAACGTTATATACTATTACCTTATAACGTATAACGTTATATACTATTAGCTTATAACGTATAAGGTTATATACTATTACCTTATAACGTATAACGTTATATACCATTACCTTATAACGTTTGACGTTACATAGTATTACCTTATAACGTATAACCTTATATACTATTACCTTATAACGTATAACGTTATATACTATTAGCTTACAACGTATAACGTTATATACTATTAACTTATAACGTATAACGTTATATAGTATTAGCTTATGACGTATAACGTTAAATACTATTACCTTATAACGTATAACGTTATATACTATTGCCTAATAACGTATAACGTTATATACTATTAGCTTATAACGTATAACGTTATATAGTATTAGCTTATGACGTATAACGTTAAATACTACTACCTTATAACGTATAACGTTATATACTATTAGCTTATAACGTATATTATATATTATTACCTTATAACGTATAACGTTATATACTGTTAGCTTAAAACGTATAACGTTACATACTATTACCTTGTAACGTATAACGTTATATACTATTACCTTATAACGTATGACGTTATATACTATTAGCGTATAACGTATAACGATATATACTATTAGCTTATAACGTATAATGTTATATAGTATTAGCTTATGACGTATAACGTTAAATACTATTACCTTATTACGTATAACGTTATATACTATTAGCTTATATCGTATAACGTTATATATTATTACCTTATAAAGTATAACGTTATATACTATTACCTTATAACGTATAACGTTATATACTATTAGCTTATAACGTATAACGTTATATACCAATACCTTATAACGTTTGACGTTATATACTATTACCTTATAACGTATAACGTTATATACTCTTACCTAATAACGTATAACGTTATATAGTATTACCTTATAACGTATAACGTTATATACTATTACCTTATAACGTATAACGTTACATACTATTAGCTTATTACGTATAACATTATATACCATTACCTTATAACGTATAACGTTGTACAGTATTAGCTTATGACGTATGACGTTAAATACTATTACCTTATAACGTATAACGTTATATACCATTACCTTATAACGTTTGACGTTATATACTATTACCTTATAACGTATAACGTTATATACCATTACCTTATAACGTTTGACGTTATATAGTATTACATTATAACGTATAACGTTATATACTATTACCTTATAACGTATAACGTTACATACTATTAGCTTATAACGTATAACGTTATATACTATTACCCTATAACGTATGACGTTATATAGTATTACGGTATATAACGTATAACGTTATGTACTATTACCTTATAACGTATAACGTTATATACCATTACCTTATAACGTTTGACGTTATATACTATTACCTTATAACGTATAACGTTATATATTATTACCTTATAAAGTATAACGTTATATACAATTAGCTTATAACGTATATTATATATTATTACCTTATAACGTATAACGTTATATACTATTAGCCTAAAACGTATAACGTTACATACTATTACCTTGTAACGTATAACGTTATATACTATTACCTTATAACGTTTGACGTTACATAGTATTACCTTATAACGTATAACCTTATATACTATTACCTTATAACGTATAACGTTATATACCATTACCTTATAACGTATAACGTTATATACTATTAGCTTATGACGTATAACGTTATATACCATTACCTTATAACGTATAACGTTATACAGTATTAGCTTATGACGTATGACGTGAAATACTATTACCTTATAACGTATAACGTTAAATACCATTACCATATATCGTTTGACGTTACATAGTATTACCTTATAACGTATAACCTTATATACTATTACCTTATAACGTATAACGTTATATACTATTAGCTTACAACGTATAACGTTATATACTATTACCTTATAACGTATAACGTTATATACTATTAGCTTATAACGTATAAGGTTATATACTATTACCTTATAACGTATAACGTTATATACCATTACCTTATAACGTTTGACGTTACATAGTATTACCTTATAACGTATAACCTTATATACTATTACCTTATAACGTATAACGTTATATACTATTAGCTTACAACGTATAACGTTATATACTATTAACTTATAACGTATAACGTTATATAGTATTAGCTTATGACGTATAACGTTAAATACTATTACCTTATAACGTATAACGTTATATACTATTGCCTAATAACGTATAACGTTATATACTATTAGCTTATAACGTATAACGTTATATAGTATTAGCTTATGACGTATAACGTTAAATACTATTACCTTATAGCGTATAACGTTATATACTATTAGCTTATAACGTATAACGTTATATACCATTACCTTATAACGTATAACGTTGTACAGTATTAGCTTATGACGTATGACGTTAAATACTAATACCTTATAACGTATAACGTTATATACTGTTAGCTTAAAACGTATAACGTTACATACTATTACCTTGTAACGTATAACGTTATATACTATTACCTTATAACGTATGACGTTATACAGTATTAGCTTATGACGTATGACGTGAAATACTATTACCTTATAACGTATAACGTTATATACCATTACCTTATAACGTTTGACGTTACATAGTATTACCTTATAACGTATAGCGTTATATACTATTACCTTATAACGTATAACGTTATATACTATTAGCTTATAACGTATAAGGTTATATACTATTACCTTATAACGTATAACGTTATATACCATTACCTTATAACGTTTGACGTTACATAGTATTACCTTATAACGTATAACCTTATATACTATTACCTTATAACGTATAACGTTATATATTATTAGCTTACAACGTATAACGTTATATAATATTAACTTATAACGTATAACGTTATATAGTATTAGCTTATGACGTATAACGTTAAGTACTATTACCTTATAACGTATAACGTTATATACTATTAGCTTATAACGTATATTATATATTATTACCTTATAACGTATAACGTTATATACTATTAGCTTAAAACGTATAACGTTACATACTATTACCTTGTAACGTATAACGTTATATACTATTACCTTATAACGTATGACGTTATATACTATTACCTTATAACGTATAACCTTATATACTATTACCTTATAACGTATAACGTTATATACTATTACCTAATAACGTATAACGTTATATACTATTAACTTATAACGTATAACGTTATATAGTATTAGCTTATGACGTATAACGTTAAATACTACTACCTTATAACGTATAACGTTATATACTATTAGCTTATAACGTATATTATATATTATTACCTTATAACGTATAACGTTATATACTGTTAGCTTAAAACGTATAACGTTACATACTATTACCTTGTAACGTATAACGTTATATACTATTACCTTATAACGTATGACGTTATATACTATTAGCGTATAACGTATAACGATATATACTATTAGCTTATAACGTATAATGTTATATAGTATTAGCTTATGACGTATAACGTTAAATACTATTACCTTATTACGTATAACGTTATATACTATTAGCTTATAACGTATAACGTTATATATTATTACCTTATAAAGTATAACGTTATATACTATTACCTTATAACGTATAACGTTATATACTATTAGCTTATAACGTATAACGTTATATACCAATACCTTATAACGTTTGACGTTATATACTATTACCTTATAACGTATAACGTTATATACTCTTACCTAATAACGTATAACGCTATATACTATTAGCTTATAACGTATAACGTTATATAGTATTAGCTTATGACGTATAACGTTAAATACTATTACCTTATAGCGTATAACGTTATATACTATTAGCTTATAACGTATAACGTTATATACCATTACCTTATAACGTATAACGTTGTACAGTATTAGCTTATGACGTATGACGTTAAATACTAATACCTTATAACGTATTACGTTATATACTGTTAGCTTAAAACGTATAACGTTACATACTATTACCTTGTAACGTATAACGTTATATACTATTACCTTATTACGTATGACGTTATAAACTATTAGCGTATAACGTATAACGATATATACTATTAGCTTATAACGTATAATGTTATATAGTATTAGCTTATGACGTATAACGCTAAATACTATTACCTTATTACGTATAACGTTATATACTATTAGCTTATAACGTATAACGTTATATATTATTACCTTATAACGTATAACGTTATATACCATTACCTTATAACGTTTGACGTTACATAGTATAACCTTATAACGTATAACGTTATATACTATTACCTTATAACGTATAACGTTATATACTATTAGCTTATAACGTATAAGGTTATATACTATTACCTTATAACGTATAACGTTATATACCATTACCTTATAACGTTTGACGTTACATAGTATTACCTTATAACGTATAACCTTATATACTATTACCTTATAACGTATAACGTTATATACTATTAGCTTACAACGTATAACGTTATATAATATTAACTTATAACGTATAACGTTATATAGTATTAGCTTATGACGTATAACGTTAAGTACTATTACCTTATAACGTATAACGTTATATACTATTAGCTTAAAACGTATAACGTTACATACTATTACCTTGTAACGTATAACGTTATATACTATTACCTTATAACGTATGACGTTATATACTATTACCTTATAACGTATAACCTTATATACTATTACCTTATAACGTATAACGTTATATACTATTACCTAATAACGTATAACGTTATATACTATTAACTTATAACGTATAACGTTATATAGTATTAGCTTATGACGTATAACGTTAAATACTACTACCTTATAACGTATAACGTTATATACTATTAGCTTATAACGTATATTATATATTATTACCTTATAACGTATAACGTTATATACTGTTAGCTTAAAACGTATAACGTTACATACTATTACCTTGTAACGTATAACGTTATATACTATTACCTTATAACGTATGACGTTATATACTATTAGCGTATAACGTATAACGATATATACTATTAGCTTATAACGTATAATGTTATATAGTATTAGCTTATGACGTATAACGTTAAATACTATTACCTTATTACGTATAACGTTATATACTATTAGCTTATATCGTATAACGTTATATATTATTACCTTATAAAGTATAACGTTATATACTATTACCTTATAACGTATAACGTTATATACTATTAGCTTATAACGTATAACTTTATATACCAATACCTTATAACGTTTGACGTTATATACTATTACCTTATAACGTATAACGTTATATACTCTTACCTAATAACGTATAACGTTATATACTATTAGCTTATAACGTATAACGTTATATAGTATTAGCTTATGACGTATAACGTTAAATACTATTACCTTATAGCGTATAACGTTATATACTATTAGCTTATAACGTATAACGTTATATACCATTACCTTATAACGTATAACGTTGTACAGTATTAGCTTATGACGTATGACGTTAAATACTAATACCTTATAACGTATAACGTTATATACTGTTAGCTTAAAACGTATAACGTTACATACTATTACCTTGTAACGTATAACGTTATATACTATTACCTTATAACGTATGACGTTATAAACTATTAGCGTATAACGTATAACGATATATACTATTAGCTTATAACGTATAATGTTATATAGTATTAGCTTATGACGTATAACGTTAAATACTATTACCTTATTACGTATAACGTTATATACTATTAGCTTATAACGTATAACGTTATATATTATTACCTTATAAAGTATAACGTTATATACTATTACCTTATAACGTATAACGTTACATACTATTAGCTTATAACGTATAACGTTATATACTATTACCCTATAACGTATGACGTTATATAGTATTACGGTATATAACGTATAACGTTATGTACTATTACCTTATAACGTATAACGTTATATACCATTACCTTATAACGTTTGACGTTATATACTATTACCTTATAACGTATAACGTTATATATTATTACCTTATAAAGTATAACGTTATATACAATTAGCTTATAACGTATATTATATATTATTACCTTATAACGTATAACGTTATATACTATTAGCCTAAAACGTATAACGTTACATACTATTACATTGTAACGTATAACGTTATATACTATTACCTTATAACGTTTGACGTTACATAGTATTACCTTATAACGTATAACCTTATATACTATTACCTTATAACGTATAACGTTATATACCATTACCTTATAACGTATAACGTTATATACTATTAGCTTATGACGTATAACGTTATATACCATTACCTTATAACGTATAACGTTATACAGTATTAGCTTATGACGTATGACGTGAAATACTATTACCTTATAACGTATAACGTTAAATACCATTACCATATATCGTTTGACGTTACATAGTATTACCTTATAACGTATAAACTTATATACTATTACCTTATAACGTATAACGTTATATACTATTAGCTTACAACGTATAACGTTATATACTATTACCTTATAACGTATAACGTTATATACTATTAGCTTATAACGTATAAGGTTATATACTATTACCTTATAACGTATAACGTTATATACCATTACCTTATATCGTTTGACGTTACATAGTATTACCTTATAACGTATAACCTTATATACTATTACCTTATAACGTATAACGTTATATACTATTAGCTTACAACGTATAACGTTATATACTATTAACTTATAACGTATAACGTTATATAGTATTAGCTTATGACGTATAACGTTAAATACTATTACCTTATAACGTATTACGTTATATACTATTGCCTAATAACGTATAACGTTATATACTATTAGCTTATAACGTATAACGTTATATAGTATTAGCTTATGACGTATAACGTTAAATACTATTACCTTATAGCGTATAACGTTATATACTATTAGCTTATAACGTATAACGTTATATACCATTACCTTATAACGTATAACGTTGTACAGTATTAGCTTATGACGTATGACGTTAAATACTAATACCTTATAACGTATAACGTTATATACTGTTAGCTTAAAACGTATAACGTTACATACTATTACCTTGTAACGTATAACGTTATATACTATTACCTTATAACGTATGACGTTATACAGTATTAGCTTATGACGTATGACGTGAAATACTATTACCTTCTAACGTATAACGTTATATACCATTACCTTATAACGTTTGACGTTACATAGTATTACCTTATAACGTATAGCGTTATATACTATTACCTTATAACGCATAACGTTATATACTATTAGCTTATAACGTATAAGGTTATATACTATTACCTTATAACGTATAACGTTATATACCATTACCTTATAACGTTTGACGTTACATAGTATTACCTTATAACGTATAACCTTATATACTATTACCTTATAACGTATAACGTTATATACTATTAGCTTACAACGTATAACGTTATATAATATTAACTTATAACGTATAACGTTATATAGTATTAGCTTATGACGTATAACGTTAAGTACTATTACCTTATAACGTATAACGTTATATACTATTAGCTTATAACGTATATTATATATTATTACCTTATAACGTATAACGTTATATACTATTAGCTTAAAACGTATAACGTTACATACTATTACCTTGTAACGTATAACGTTATATACTATTACCTTATAACGTATGACGTTATATACTATTACCTTATAACGTATAACGTTATATACTATTACCTTATAACGTATAACGTTATATACTATTACCTAATAACGTATAACGTTATATACTATTAACTTATAACGTATAACGTTATATAGTATTAGCTTATGACGTATAACGTTAAATACTACTACCTTATAACGTATAACGTTATATACTATTAGCTTATAACGTATATTATATATTATTACCTTATAACGTATAACGTTATATACTGTTAGCTTAAAACGTATAACGTTACATACTATTACCTTGTAACGTATAACGTTATATACTATTACCTTATAACGTATGACGTTATATACTATTAGCGTATAACGTATAACGATATATACTATTAGCTTATAACGTATAATGTTATATAGTATTAGCTTATGACGTATAACGTTAAATACTATTACCTTATTACGTATAACGTTATATACTATTAGCTTATAACGTATAACGTTATATATTATTACCTTATAAAGTATAACGTTATATACTATTACCTTATAACGTATAACGTTATATACTATTAGCTTATAACGTATAACGTTATATACCAATACCTTATAACGTTTGACGTTATATACTATTACCTTATAACGTATAACGTTATATACTATTACCTAATAACGTATAACGTTATATACTATTAGCTTATAACGTATAACGTTATATAGTATTAGCTTATGACGTATAACGTTAAATACTATTACCTTATAGCGTATAACGTTATATACTATTAGCTTATAACGTATAACGTTATATACCATTACCTTATAACGTATAACGTTGTACAGTATTAGCTTATGACGTATGACGTTAAATACTAATACCTTATAACGTATAACGTTATATACTGTTAGCTTAAAACGTATAACGTTACATACTATTACCTTGTAACGTATAACGTTATATACTATTACCTTATAACGTATGACGTTATAAACTATTAGCGTATAACGTATAACGATATATACTATTAGCTTATAACGTATAATGTTATATAGTATTAGCTTATGACGTATAACGTTAAATACTATTACCTTATTACGTATAACGTTATATACTATTAGCTTATAACGTATAACGTTATATATTATTACCTTATAACGTATAACGTTATATACCATTACCTTATAACGTTTGACGTTACATAGTATTACCTTATAACGTATAACGTTATATACTATTACCTTATAACGTATAACGTTATATACTATTAGCTTATAACGTATAAGGTTATATACTATTACCTTATAACGTATAACGTTATATACCATTACCTTATAACGTTTGACGTTACATAGTATTACCTTATAACGTATAACCTTATATACTATTACCTTATAACGTATAACGTTATATACTATTAGCTTACAACGTATAACGTTATATAATATTAACTTATAACGTATAACGTTATATAGTATTAGCTTATGACGTATAACGTTAAATACTATTACCTTATAACGTATAACGTTATATACTATTAGCTTAAAACGTATAACGTTACATACTATTACCTTGTAACGTATAACGTTATATACTATTACCTTATAACGTATGACGTTATATACTATTACCTTATAACGTATAACCTTATATACTATTACCTTATAACGTATAACGTTATATACTATTACCTAATAACGTATAACGTTATATACTATTAACTTATAACGTATAACGTTATATAGTATTAGCTTATGACGTATAACGTTAAATACTATTACCTTATAACGTATAACGTTATATACTATTAGCTTATAACGTATATTATATATTATTACCTTATAACGTATAACGTTATATACTGTTAGCTTAAAACGTATAACGTTACATACTATTACCTTGTAACGTATAACGTTATATACTATTACCTTATAACGTATGACGTTATATACTATTAGCGTATAACGTATAACGATATATACTATTAGCTTATAACGTATAATGTTATATAGTATTAGCTTATGACGTATAACGTTAAATACTATTACCTTATTACGTATAACGTTATATACTATTAGCTTATAACGTATAACGTTATATATTATTACCTTATAAAGTATAACGTTATATACTATTACCTTATAACGTATAACGTTATATACTATTAGCTTATAACGTATAACGTTATATACCAATACCTTATAACGTTTGACGTTATATACTATTACCTTATAACGTATAGCGTTATATACCATTACCTTATAACGTATAACGTTATATAGTATTACCTTATAACGTATAACGTTATATACTATTACCTTATAACGTATAACGTTACATACTATTAGCTTATTACGTATAACATTATATACCATTACCTTATAACGTATAACGTTGTACAGTATTAGCTTATGACGTATGACGTTATATACTATTACCTTATAACGTATAACGTTATATACCATTACCTTATAACGTTTGACGTTATATACTATTACCTTATAACGTATAACGTTATATACCATTACCTTATAACGTTTGACGTTATATAGTATTACCTTATAACGTATAACGTTATATACTATTACCTTATAACGTATAACGTTACATACTATTAGCTTATAACGTATAACGTTATATACTATTACCCTATAACGTATGACGTTATATAGTATTACGGTATATAACGTATAACGTTATGTACTATTACCTTATAACGTATAACGTTATATACCATTACCTTATAACGTTTGACGTTATATACTATTACCTTATAACGTATAACGTTATATATTATTACCTTATAAAGTATAACGTTATATACAATTAGCTTATAACGTATATTATATATTATTACCTTATAACGTATAACGTTATATACTATTAGCCTAAAACGTATAACGTTACATACTATTACCTTGTAACGTATAACGTTATATACTATTACCTTATAACGTTTGACGTTACATAGTATTACCTTATAACGTATAACCTTATATACTATTACCTTATAACGTATAACGTTATATACCATTACCTTATAACGTATAACGTTATATACTATTAGCTTATGACGTATAACGTTATATACCATTACCTTATAACGTATAACGTTATACAGTATTAGCTTATGACGTATGACGTGAAATACTATTACCTTATAACGTATAACGTTAAATACCATTACCATATATCGTTTGACGTTACATAGTATTACCTTATAACGTATAACGTTATATAGTATTAGCTTATGACGTATAACGTTAAGTACTATTACCTTATAACGTATAACGTTATATACTATTAGCTTAAAACGTATAACGTTACATACTATTACCTTGTAACGTATAACGTTATATACTATTACCTTATAACGTATGACGTTATATACTATTACCTTATAACGTATAACCTTATATACTATTACCTTATAACGTATAACGTTATATACTATTACCTAATAACGTATAACGTTATATACTATTAACTTATAACGTATAACGTTATATAGTATTAGCTTATGACGTATAACGTTAAATACTACTACCTTATAACGTATAACGTTATATACTATTAGCTTATAACGTATATTATATATTATTACCTTATAACGTATAACGTTATATACTGTTAGCTTAAAACGTATAACGTTACATACTATTACCTTGTAACGTATAACGTTATATACTATTACCTTATAACGTATGACGTTATATACTATTAGCGTATAACGTATAACGATATATACTATTAGCTTATAACGTATAATGTTATATAGTATTAGCTTATGACGTATAACGTTAAATACTATTACCTTATTACGTATAACGTTATATACTATTAGCTTATATCGTATAACGTTATATATTATTACCTTATAAAGTATAACGTTATATACTATTACCTTATAACGTATAACGTTATATACTATTAGCTTATAACGTATAACGTTATATACCAATACCTTATAACGTTTGACGTTATATACTATTACCTTATAACGTATAACGTTATATACTCTTACCTAATAACGTATAACGTTATATACTATTACCTTATAACGTATAACGTTATATACTATTACCTTATAACGTATAACGTTACATACTATTAGCTTATTACGTATAACATTATATACCATTACCTTATAACGTATAACGTTGTACAGTATTAGCTTATGACGTATGACGTTAAATACTATTACCTTATAACGTATAACGTTATATACCATTACCTTATAACGTTTGACGTTATATACTATTACCTTATAACGTATAACGTTATATACCATTACCTTATAACGTTTGACGTTATATAGTATTACCTTATAACGTATAACGTTATATACTATTACCTTATAACGTATAACGTTACATACTATTAGCTTATAACGTATAACGTTATATACTATTACCCTATAACGTATGACGTTATATAGTATTACGGTATATAACGTATAACGTTATGTACTATTACCTTATAACGTATAACGTTATATACCATTACCTTATAACGTTTGACGTTATATACTATTACCTTATAACGTATAACGTTATATATTATTACCTTATAAAGTATAACGTTATATACAATTAGCTTATAACGTATATTATATATTATTACCTTATAACGTATAACGTTATATACTATTAGCCTAAAACGTATAACGTTACATACTATTACCTTGTAACGTATAACGTTATATACTATTACCTTATAACGTTTGACGTTACATAGTATTACCTTATAACGTATAACCTTATATACTATTACCTTATAACGTATAACGTTATATACCATTACCTTATAACGTATAACGTTATATACTATTAGCTTATGACGTATAACGTTATATACCATTACCTTATAACGTATAACGTTATACAGTATTAGCTTATGACGTATGACGTGAAATACTATTACCTTATAACGTATAACGTTAAATACCATTACCATATATCGTTTGACGTTACATAGTATTACCTTATAACGTATAACCTTATATACTATTACCTTATAAAGTATAACGTTATATACTATTAGCTTACAACGTATAACGTTATATACTATTAACTTATAACGTATAACGTTATATAGTATTAGCTTATGACGTATAACGTTAAATACTATTACCTTATAACGTATAACGTTATATACTATTGCCTAATAACGTATAACGTTATATACTATTAGCTTATAACGTATAACGTTATATAGTATTAGCTTATGACGTATAACGTTAAATACTATTACCTTATAGCGTATAACGTTATATACTATTAGCTTATAACGTATAACGTTATATACCATTACCTTATAACGTATAACGTTGTACAGTATTAGCTTATGACGTATGACGTTAAATACTAATACCTTATAACGTATAACGTTATATACTGTTAGCTTAAAACGTATAACGTTACATACTATTACCTTGTAACGTATAACGTTATATACTATTACCTTATAACGTATGACGTTATACAGTATTAGCTTATGACGTATGACGTGAAATACTATTACCTTATAACGTATAACGTTATATACCATTACCTTATAACGTTTGACGTTACATAGTATTACCTTATAACGTATAGCGTTATATACTATTACCTTATAACGTATAACGTTATATACTATTAGCTTATAACGCATAAGGTTATATACTATTACCTTATAACGTATAACGTTATATACCATTACCTTATAACGTTTGACGTTACATAGTATTACCTTATAACGTATAACCTTATATACTATTACCTTATAACGTATAACGTTATATACTATTAGCTTACAACGTATAACGTTATATAATATTAACTTATAACGTATAACGTTATATAGTATTAGCTTATGACGTATAACGTTAAGTACTATTACCTTATAACGTATAACGTTATATACTATTAGCTTATAACGTATATTATATATTATTACCTTATAACGTATAACGTTATATACTATTAGCTTAAAACGTATAACGTTACATACTATTACCTTGTAACGTATAACGTTATATACTATTACCTTATAACGTATGACGTTATATACTATTACCTTATAACGTATAACCTTATATACTATTACCTTATAACGTATAACGTTATATACTATTACCTAATAACGTATAACGTTATATACTATTAACTTATAACGTATAACGTTATATAGTATTAGCTTATGACGTATAACGTTAAATACTATTACCTTATAACGTATAACGTTATATACTATTAGCTTATAACGTATATTATATATTATTACCTTATAACGTATAACGTTATATACTGTTAGCTTAAAACGTATAACGTTACATACTATTACCTTGTAACGTATAACGTTATATACTATTACCTTATAACGTATGACGTTATATACTATTAGCGTATAACGTATAACGATATATACTATTAGCTTATAACGTATAATGTTATATAGTATTAGCTTATGACGTATAACGTTAAATACTATTACCTTATTACGTATAACGTTATATACTATTAGCTTATATCGTATAACGTTATATATTATTACCTTATAAAGTATAACGTTATATACTATTACCTTATAACGTATAACGTTATATACTATTAGCTTATAACGTATAACGTTATATACCAATACCTTATAACGTTTGACGTTATATACTATTACCTTATAACGTATAACGTTATATACTCTTACCTAATAACGTATAACGTTATATAGTATTACCTTATAACGTATAACGTTATATACTATTACCTTATAACGTATAACGTTACATACTATTAGCTTATTACGTATAACATTATATACCATTACCTTATAACGTATAACGTTGTACAGTATTAGCTTATGACGTATGACGTTAAATACTATTACCTTATAACGTATAACGTTATATACCATTACCTTATAACGTTTGACGTTATATACTATTACCTTATAACGTATAACGTTATATACCATTACCTTATAACGTTTGACGTTATATAGTATTACCTTATAACGTATAACGTTATATACTATTACCTTATAACGTATAACGTTACATACTATTAGCTTATAACGTATAACGTTATATACTATTACCCTATAACGTATGACGTTATATAGTATTACGGTATATAACGTATAACGTTATGTACTATTACCTTATAACGTATAACGTTATATACCATTACCTTATAACGTTTGACGTTATATACTATTACCTTATAACGTATAACGTTATATATTATTACCTTATAAAGTATAACGTTATATACAATTAGCTTATAACGTATATTATATATTATTACCTTATAACGTATAACGTTATATACTATTAGCCTAAAACGTATAACGTTACATACTATTACCTTGTAACGTATAACGTTATATACTATTACCTTATAACGTTTGACGTTACATAGTATTACCTTATAACGTATAACCTTATATACTATTACCTTATAACGTATAACGTTATATACCATTACCTTATAACGTATAACGTTATATACTATTAGCTTATGACGTATAACGTTATATACCATTACCTTATAACGTATAACGTTATACAGTATTAGCTTATGACGTATGACGTGAAATACTATTACCTTATAACGTATAACGTTAAATACCATCACCATATATCGTTTGACGTTACATAGTATTACCTTATAACGTATAACCTTATATACTATTACCTTATAACGTATAACGTTATATACTATTAGCTTACAACGTATAACGTTATATACTATTACCTTATAACGTATAACGTTATATACTATTAGCTTATAACGTATAAGGTTATATACTATTACCTTATAACGTATAACGTTATATACCATTACCTTATAACGTTTGACGTTACATAGTATTACCTTATAACGTATAACCTTATATACTATTACCTTATAACGTATAACGTTATATACTATTAGCTTACAACGTATAACGTTATATACTATTAACTTATAACGTATAACGTTATATAGTATTAGCTTATGACGTATAACGTTAAATACTATTACCTTATAACGTATAACGTTATATACTATTGCCTAATAACGTATAACGTTATATACTATTAGCTTATAACGTATAACGTTATATAGTATTAGCTTATGACGTATAACGTTAAATACTATTACCTTATAGCGTATAACGTTATATACTATTAGCTTATAACGTATAACGTTATATACCATTACCTTATAACGTATAACGTTGTACAGTATTAGCTTATGACGTATGACGTTAAATACTAATACCTTATAACGTATAACGTTATATACTGTTAGCTTAAAACGTATAACGTTACATACTATTACCTTGTAACGTATAACGTTATATACTATTACCTTATAACGTATGACGTTATACAGTATTAGCTTATGACGTATGACGTGAAATACTATTACCTTATAACGTATAACGTTATATACCATTACCTTATAACGTTTGACGTTACATAGTATTACCTTATAACGTATAGCGTTATATACTATTACCTTATAACGTATAACGTTATATACTATTAGCTTATAACGTATAAGGTTATATACTATTACCTTATAACGTATAACGTTATATACCATTACCTTATAACGTTTGACCTTACATAGTATTACCTTATAACGTATAACCTTATATACTATTACCTTATAACGTATAACGTTATATACTATTAGCTTACAACGTATAACGTTATATAATATTAACTTATAACGTATAACGTTATATAGTATTAGCTTATGACGTATAACGTTAAGTACTATTACCTTATAACGTATAACGTTATATACTATTAGCTTATAACGTATATTATATATTATTACCTTATAACGTATAACGTTATATACTATTAGCTTAAAACGTATAACGTTACATACTATTACCTTGTAACGTATAACGTTATATACTATTACCTTATAACGTATAACCTTATATACTATTAACTTATAACGTATAACGTTATATAGTATTAGCTTATGACGTATAACGTTAAATACTACTACCTTATAACGTATAACGTTATATACTATTAGCTTATAACGTATATTATATATTATTACCTTATAACGTATAACGTTATATACTGTTAGCTTAAAACGTATAACGTTACATACTATTACCTTGTAACGTATAACGTTATATACTATTACCTTATAACGTATGACGTTATATACTATTAGCGTATAACGTATAACGATATATACTATTAGCTTATAACGTATAATGTTATATAGTATTAGCTTATGACGTATAACGTTAAATACTATTACCTTATTACGTATAACGTTATATACTATTAGCTTATAACGTATAACGTTATATATTATTACCTTATAACGTATAACGATATATACCATTACCTTATAACGTTTGACGTTACATAGTATTACCTTATAACGTATAACGTTATATACTATTACCTTATAACGTATAACGTTATATACTATTAGCTTATAACGTATAAGGTTATATACTATTACCTTATAACGTATAACGTTATATACCATTACCTTATAACGTTTGACGTTACATAGTATTACCTTATAACGTATAACCTTATATACTATTACCTTATAACGTATAACGTTATATACTATTAGCTTATAACGTATAATGTTATATAGCATTAGCTTATGACGTATAACGTTAAATACTATTACCTTATTACGTATGACGTTATATACTATTACCTTATAACGTATAATCTTATATACTATTACCTTATAACGTATAACGTTATATACTATTACCTAATAACGTATAACGTTATATACTATTAACTTATAACGTATAACGTTATATAGTATTAGCTTATGACGTATAACGTTAAATACTACTACCTTATAACGTATAACGTTATATACTATTAGCTTATAACGTATATTATATATTATTACCTTATAACGTATAACGTTATATACTGTTAGCTTAAAACGTATAACGTTACATACTATTACCTTGTAACGTATAACGTTATATACTATTACCTTATAACGTATGACGTTATATACTATTAGCGTATAACGTATAACGATATATACTATTAGCTTATAACGTATAATGTTATATAGTATTAGCTTATGACGTATAACGTTAAATACTATTACCTTATTACGTATAACGTTATATACTATTAGCTTATATCGTATAACGTTATATATTATTACCTTATAAAGTATAACGTTATATACTATTACCTTATAACGTATAACGTTATATACTATTAGCTTATAACGTATAACGTTATATACCAATACCTTATAACGTTTGACGTTATATACTATTACCTTATAACGTATAACGTTATATACTATTACCTAATAACGTATAACGTTATATACTATTAGCTTATAACGTATAACGTTATATAGTATTAGCTTATGACGTATAACGTTAAATACTATTACCTTATAGCGTATAACGTTATATACTATTAGCTTATAACGTATAACGTTATATACCATTACCTTATAACGTATAACGTTGTACAGTATTAGCTTATGACGTATGACGTTAAATACTAATACCTTATAACGTATAACGTTATATACCATTACCTTATAACGTTTGACGTTATATAGTATTACCTTATAACGTATAACGTTATATAATATTACCTTATAACGTATAACGTTACATACTATTAGCTTATAACGTATAACGTTATATACCATTACCTTATAACGTATAACGTTGTACAGTATTAGCTTATGACGTATGACGTTAAATACTATTACCTTATAACGTATAACGTTATATACCATTACCTTATAACGTTTGACGTTATATACTATTACCCTATAACGTATGACGTTATATAGTATTACGGTATATAACGTATAACGTTATGTACTATTACCTTATAACGTATAACGTTATATACCATTACCTTATAACGTTTGACGTTATATACTATTACCTTATAACGTATAACGTTATATATTATTACCTTATAAAGTATAACGTTATATACAATTAGCTTATAACGTATAACGATATATACTATTACCTTATAACGTATGACGTTATATAGTATTACGGTGAAATGTATAACGTTATATACTATTACCCTATAACGTATGACGTTATTTAGTATTACGGTATAACGTATAACGTTATATACTATTACCTTATAACGTATAACGTTATATACTATTACCTTATAACGTATAACGTTATATACTATTAGCTTCTAACGTATAACGTTATATAGTATTAGCTTATGACGTACAACGTTAAATACTATTACCTTATAACGTATAACGCTATACACTATTAGCTTATAACGTATAACGTTATATACCAATACCTTATAACGTTTGACGTTATATACCATTACCTTATAACGTATAACGGTATATCCGATTACCTAATAACGTATAACGTTATATACTATTAGCTTATAACGTATAAGGTTATATACTATTACCTAATAACGTATAACGTTATATACTATTAGCTTATAACGTATAACGTTATATACTATTAGCTTCTAACGTATAACGTTATATAGTATTAGCTTATGACGTATAACGTTAAATACTACTACCTTATAACGTATAACGTTATATACTATTAGCTTATAACGTATATTATATATTATTACCTTATAACGTATAACGTTATATACTGTTAGCTTAAAACGTATAACGTTACATACTATTACCTTGTAACGTATAACGTTATATACTATTACCTTATAACGTATGACGTTATATACTATTAGCGTATAACGTATAACGATATATACTATTAGCTTATAACGTATAATGTTATATAGTATTAGCTTATGACGTATAACGTTAAATACTATTACCTTATTACGTATAACGTTATATACTATTAGCTTATAACGTATAACGTTATATATTATTACCTTATAACGTATAACGTTATATACCATTACCTTATAACGTTTGACGTTACATAGTATTACCTTATAACGTATAACGTTATATACTATTACCTTATAACGTATAACGTTATATACTATTAGCTTATAACGTATAAGGTTATATACTATTACCTTATAACGTATAACGTTATATACCATTACCTTATAACGTTTGACGTTACATAGTATTACCTTATAACGTATAACCTTATATACTATTACCTTATAACGTATAACGTTATATACTATTAGCTTATAACGTATAATGTTATATAGTATTAGCTTATGACGTATAACGTTAAATACTATTACCTTATTACGTATGACGTTATATACTATTACCTTATAACGTATAATCTTATATACTATTACCTTATAACGTATAACGTTATATACTATTACCTAATAACGTATAACGTTATATACTATTAACTTATAACGTATAACGTTATATAGTATTAGCTTATGACGTATAACGTTAAATACTACTACCTTATAACGTATAACGTTATATACTATTAGCTTATAACGTATATTATATATTATTACCTTATAACGTATAACGTTATATACTGTTAGCTTAAAACGTATAACGTTACATACTATTACCTTGTAACGTATAACGTTATATACTATTACCTTATAACGTATGACGTTATATACTATTAGCGTATAACGTATAACGATATATACTATTAGCTTATAACGTATAATGTTATATAGTATTAGCTTATGACGTATAACGTTAAATACTATTACCTTATTACGTATAACGTTATATACTATTAGCTTATATCGTATAACGTTATATATTATTACCTTATAAAGTATAACGTTATATACTATTACCTTATAACGTATAACGTTATATACTATTAGCTTATAACGTATAACGTTATATACCAATACCTTATAACGTTTGACGTTATATACTATTACCTTATAACGTATAACGTTATATACTCTTACCTAATAACGTATAACGTTATATACTATTAGCTTATAACGTATAACGTTATATAGTATTAGCTTATGACGTATAACGTTAAATACTATTACCTTATAGCGTATAACGTTATATACTATTAGCTTATAACGTATAACGTTATATACCATTACCTTATAACGTATAACGTTGTACAGTATTAGCTTATGACGTATGACGTTAAATACTAATACCTTATAACGTATAACGTTATATACCATTACCTTATAACGTTTGACGTTATATAGTATTACCTTATAACGTATAACGTTATATAATATTACCTTATAACGTATAACGTTACATACTATTAGCTTATAACGTATAACGTTATATACCATTACCTTATAACGTATAACGTTGTACAGTATTAGCTTATGACGTATGACGTTAAATACTATTACCTTATAACGTATAACGTTATATACCATTACCTTATAACGTTTGACGTTATATACTATTACCCTATAACGTATGACGTTATATAGTATTACGGTATATAACGTATAACGTTATGTACTATTACCTTATAACGTATAACGTTATATACCATTACCTTATAACGTTTGACGTTATATACTATTACCTTATAACGTATAACGTTATATATTATTACCTTATAAAGTATAACGTTATATACAATTAGCTTATAACGTATAACGATATATACTATTACCTTATAACGTATGACGTTATATAGTATTACGGTGAAATGTATAACGTTATATACTATTACCCTATAACGTATGACGTTATTTAGTATTACGGTATAACGTATAACGTTATATACTATTACCTTATAACGTATAACGTTATATACTATTACCTTATAACGTATAACGTTATATACTATTAGCTTCTAACGTATAACGTTATATAGTATTAGCTTATGACGTACAACGTTAAATACTATTACCTTATAACGTATAACGCTATACACTATTAGCTTATAACGTATAACGTTATATACCAATACCTTATAACGTTTGACGTTATATACCATTACCTTATAACGTATAACGGTATATCCGATTACCTAATAACGTATAACGTTATATACTATTAGCTTATAACGTATAAGGTTATATACTATTACCTAATAACGTATAACGTTATATACTATTAGCTTATAACGTATAACGTTATATAGTATTAGGTTATGACGTATAACGTTAAATACTATTACCTTATAACGTATAACGTTATATAATATTAGCTTATGACGTATAACGTTATATATCATTACCTTATAACGTATAACGTTATACAGTATTAGCTTATGACGTATGACGTGAAATACTATTACCTTATAACGTATAACGTTATATACCATTACCTTATAACGTTTGACGTTACATAGTATTACCTTATAACGTATAACGTTATATACTATTACCTTATAACGTATAACGTTATATACTATTAGCTTATGACGTATAACGTTATATATCATTACCTTATAACGTATAACGTTATATACTATTAGCTTACAACGTATAACGTTATATACTATTAACTTATAACGTATAACGTTATATAGTATTAGCTTACAACGTATAACGTTATATACTATTAACTTATAACGTATAACGTTATATAGTATTAGCTTATGACGTATAACGTTAAATACTATTACCTTATAACGTATAACGTTATATACTATTAGCTTATAACGTATATTATATATTATTACCTTATAACGTATAACGTTATATACTATTAGCTTAAAACGTATAACGTTACATACTATTACCTTGTAACGTATAACGTTATATACTATTACCTTATAACGTATGACGTTATATACTATTACCTTATAACGTATAACCTTATATACTATTACCTTATAACGTATAACGTTATATACTATTAGCTTACAACGTATAACGTTATATACTATTAACTTATAACGTATAACGTTATATAGTATTAGCTTATGACGTATAACGTTAAATACTATTACCTTATTACGTATAACGTTATATGCTATTAGCTTATAACGTATAACGTTATATAGTATTAGCTTATGACGTATAACGTTATATACTATTAGCTTATAACGTATAACGTTATATAGTATTAGCTTATAACATATAACGTTATATACCATTACCTTATAACGTATAACGTTGTACAGTATTAGCTTATGACGTATGACGTTAAATACTATTACCTTATAACGTATAACGTTATATACCATTACCTTACAACGTTTGACGTTATATAGTATTACCTTATAACGTATAACGTTATATACTATTACCTTATAACGTATAACGTTACATACTATTAGCTTATAACGTATAACGTTATATACTATTACCCTATAACGTATGACGTTATATAGTATTACGGTATATAACGTATAACGTTATGTACTATTACCTTATAACGTATAACGTTATATACTATTACCTTATAACGTTTGACGTTACATAGTATTACCTTATAACGTATAACGTTATATACTATTACCTTATAACGTATAACGTTATATACTATTAGCTTATAACGTATAAGGTTATATACTATTACCTTATAACGTATAACGTTATATACCATTACCTTATAACGTTTGACGTTACATAGTATTACCTTATAACGTATAACCTTATATACTATTACCTTATAACGTATAACGTTATATACTATTAGCTTACAACGTATAACGTTATATAATATTAACTTATAACGTATAACGTTATATAGTATTAGCTTATGACGTATAACGTTAAGTACTATTACCTTATAACGTATAACGTTATATACTATTAGCTTATAACGTATATTATATATTATTACCTTATAACGTATAACGTTATATACTATTAGCTTAAAACGTATAACGTTACATACTATTACCTTGTAACGTATAACGTTATATACTATTACCTTATAACGTATGACGTTATATACTATTACCTTATAACGTATAACCTTATATACTATTACCTTATAACGTATAACGTTATAAACTATTACCTAATAACGTATAACGTTATATACTATTAACTTATAACGTATAACGTTATATAGTATTAGCTTATGACGTATAACGTTAAATACTACTACCTTATAACGTATAACGTTATATACTATTAGCTTATAACGTATATTATATATTATTACCTTATAACGTATAACGTTATATACTGTTAGCTTAAAACGTATAACGTTACATACTATTACCTTGTAACGTATAACGTTATATACTATTACCTTATAACGTATGACGTTATATACTATTAGCGTATAACGTATAACGATATATACTATTAGCTTATAACGTATAATGTTATATAGTATTAGCTTATGACGTATAACGTTAAATACTATTACCTTATTACGTATAACGTTATATACTATTAGCTTATAACGTATAACGTTATATATTATTACCTTATAAAGTATAACGTTATATACTATTACCTTATAACGTATAACGTTATATACTATTAGCTTATAACGTATAACGTTATATACCAATACCTTATAACGTTTGACGTTATATACTATTACCTTATAACGTATAACGTTATATACTCTTACCTAATAACGTATAACGTTATATACTATTAGCTTATAACGTATAACGTTATATAGTATTAGCTTATGACGTATAACGTTAAATACTATTACCTTATAGCGTATAACGTTATATACTATTAGCTTATAACGTATAACGTTATATACCATTACCGTATAACGTATAACGTTGTACAGTATTAGCTTATGACGTATGACGTTAAATACTAATACCTTATAACGTATAACGTTATATACTGTTAGCTTAAAACGTATAACGTTACATACTATTACCTTGTAACGTATAACGTTATATACTATTACCTTATAACGTATGACGTTATAAACTATTAGCGTATAACGTATAACGATATATACTATTAGCTTATAACGTATAATGTTATATAGTATTAGCTTATGACGTATAACGTTAAATACTATTACCTTATTACGTATAACGTTATATACTATTAGCTTATAACGTATAACGTTATATATTATTACCTTATAACGTATAACGTTATATACCATTACCTTATAACGTTTGACGTTACATAGTATTACCTTATAACGTATAACGTTATATACTATTACCTTATAACGTATAACGTTATATACTATTAGCTTATAACGTATAAGGTTATATACTATTACCTTATAACGTATAACGTTATATACCATTACCTTATAACGTTTGACGTTACATAGTATTACCTTATAACGTATAACCTTATATACTATTACCTTATAACGTATAACGTTATATACTATTAGCTTACAACGTATAACGTTATATAATATTAACTTATAACGTATAACGTTATATAGTATTAGCTTATGACGTATAACGTTAAGTACTATTACCTTATAACGTATAACGTTATATACTATTAGCTTAAAACGTATAACGTTACATACTATTACCTTGTAACGTATAACGTTATATACTATTACCTTATAACGTATGACGTTATATACTATTACCTTATAACGTATAACGTTATATACTATTACCTTATAACGTATAACGTTATATACTATTACCTTATAACGTATAACGTTATATACTATTAACTTATAACGTATAACGTTATATAGTATTAGCTTATGACGTATAACGTTAAATACTATTACCTTATAACGTATAACGTTATATACTATTAGCTTATAACGTATATTATATATTATTACCTTATAACGTATAACGTTATATACTGTTAGCTTAAAACGTATAACGTTACATACTATTACCTTGTAACGTATAACGTTATATACTATTACCTTATAACGTATGACGTTATATACTATTAGCGTATAACGTATAACGATATATACTATTAGCTTATAACGTATAATGTTATATAGTATTAGCTTATGACGTATAACGTTAAATACTATTACCTTATTACGTATAACGTTATATACTATTAGCTTATATCGTATAACGTTATATATTATTACCTTATAAAGTATAACGTTATATACTATTACCTTATAACGTATAACGTTATATACTATTAGCTTATAACGTATAACGTTATATACCAATACCTTATAACGTTTGACGTTATATACTATTACCTTATAACGTATAACGTTATATACTCTTACCTAATAACGTATAACGTTATATACTATTAGCTTATAACGTATAACGTTATATAGTTTTAGCTTATGACGTATAACGTTAAATACTATTACCTTATAGCGTATAACGTTATATACTATTAGCTTATAACGTATAACGTTATATACCATTACCTTATAACGTATAACGTTGTACAGTATTAGCTTATGACGTATGACGTTAAATACTAATACCTTATAACGTATAACGTTATATACTGTTAGCTTAAAACGTATAACGTTACATACTATTACCTTGTAACGTATAACGTTATATACTATTACCTTATAACGTATGACGTTATAAACTATTAGCGTATAACGTATAACGATATATACTATTAGCTTATAACGTATAATGTTATATAGTATTAGCTTATGACGTATAACGTTAAATACTATTACCTTATTACGTATAACGTTATATACTATTAGCTTATAACGTATAACGTTATATATTATTACCTTATAAAGTATAACGTTATATACTATTACCTTATAACGTATAACGTTATATACTATTAGCTTATAACGCATAACGTTATATACCAATACCTTATAACGTTTGACGTTATATACTATTACCTTATAACGTATAACGTTATATACTATCACCTAATAACGTATAACGTTATATACTATTAGCTTATAACATATAACGTTATATAGTATTAGCTTATGACGTATAACGTTAAATACTATTACCTTATAGCGTATAACGTTATGTACTATTAGCTTATAACGTATAACGTTATATACCATTACCTTATAACGTATAACGTTGTACAGTATTAGCTTGTGACGTATGACGTTAAATACTAATACCTTATAACGTATAACGTTATATACCATTACCTTATAACGTATAACGTTGTACAGTATTAGCTTATGACGTATGACGTTAAATACTATTACCTTATAACGTATAACGTTATATACCATTACCTTATAACGTTTGACGTTATATACTATTACCCTATAACGTATGACGTTATATAGTATTACGGTATATAACGTATAACGTTATGTACTATTACCTTATAACGTATAACGTTATATACCATTACCTTATAACGTTTGACGTTATATACTATTACCTTATAACGTATAACGTTATATATTATTACCTTATAAAGTATAACGTTATATACAATTAGCTTATAACGTATAACGATATATACTATTACCTTATAACGTATGACGTTATATAGTATTACGGTGAAATGTATAACGTTATATACTATTACCCTATAACGTATGACGTTATTTAGTATTACGGTATAACGTATAACGTTATATACTATTACCTTATAACGTATAACGTTATATACTATTACCTTATAACGTATAACGTTATATACTATTAGCTTCTAACGTATAACGTTATATAGTATTAGCTTATGACGTACAACGTTAAATACTATTACCTTATAACGTATAACGTTATACACTATTAGCTTATAACGTATAACGTTATATACCAATACCTTATAACGTTTGACGTTATATACCATTACCTTATAACGTATAACGGTATATCCGATTACCTAATAACGTATAACGTTATATACTATTAGCTTATAACGTATAAGGTTATATACTATTACCTAATAACGTATAACGTTATATACTATTAGCTTATAACGTATAACGTTATATAGTATTAGGTTATGACGTATAACGTTAAATACTATTACCTTATAACGTATAACGTTATATACTATTAGCTTATGACGTATAACGTTATATATCATTACCTTATAACGTATAACGTTATACAGTATTAGCTTATGACGTATGACGTGAAATACTATTACCTTATAACGTATAACGTTATATACCATTACCTTATAACGTTTGACGTTACATAGTATTACCTTATAACGTATAACGTTATATACTATTACCTTATAACGTATAACCTTATATACTATTACCTTATAACGTATAACGTTATATACTATTAGCTTACAACGTATAACGTTATATACTATTAACTTATAACGTATAACGTTATATAGTATTAGCTTACAACGTATAACGTTATATACTATTAACTTATAACGTATAACGTTATATAGTATTAGCTTATGACGTATAACGTTAAATACTATTACCTTATAACGTATAACGTTATATACTATTAGCTTATAACGTATATTATATATCATTACCTTATAACGTATAACGTTATATACTATTAGCTTAAAACGTATAACGTTACATACTATTACCTTGTAACGTATAACGTTATATACTATTACCTTATAACGTATGACGTTATATACTATTACCTTATAACGTATAACCTTATATACTATTACCTTATAACGTATAACGTTATATACTATTAGCTTACAACGTATAACGTTATATACTATTAACTTATAACGTATAACGTTATATAGTATTAGCTTATGACGTATAACGTTAAATACTATTACCTTATTACGTATAACGTTATATACTATTAGCTTATAACGTATAACGTTATATAGTATTAGCTTATGACGTATAACGTTATATACTATTAGCTTATAACGTATAACGTTATATAGTATTAGCTTATAACATATAACGTTATATACCATTACCTTATAACGTATAACGTTGTACAGTATTAGCTTATGACGTATGACGTTAAATACTATTACCTTATAACGTATAACGTTATATACCATTACCTTATAACGTTTGACGTTATATAGTATTACCTTATAACGTATAACGTTATATACTATTACCTTATAACGTATAACGTTACATACTATTAGCTTATAACGTATAACGTTATATACTATTACCCTATAACGTATGACGTTATATAGTATTACGGTATATAACGTATAACGTTATGTACTATTACCTTATAACGTATAACGTTATATACTATTACCTTATAACGTATAACGTTATATACTATTAGCTTATAACGTATGACGTTATATAGTATTACTGTATATCGTATAACGTTATATACTATTACCTTATAACGTATAACGTTATATACTATTACCTTATAACGTATAACGTTATATACTATTACCTTATAACGTATAACGTTATATACTATTAGCTTATAACGTATAACGTTATATACCAATACCTTATAACGTTTGACGTTATATACTATTACCTTATAACGTATAAAGTTATATACTATTACCTAATAACGTATAACGTTATATACTATTAGCTTATAACGTATAACGTTATATAGTATTAGCTTATGACGTATAACGTTAAATACTATTACCTTATAACGTATAACGTTATATACTATTAGCTTAGGACGTATAACGTTATATACCATTACCTTATAACGTATAACGTTATACAGTATTAGCTTATGACGTATGACGTGAAATACTATTACCTTATAACGTATAACGTTATATACCATTACCTTATAACGTTTGACGTTACATAGTATTACCTTATAACGTATAACGTTACATACTATTACTTTATAACGTATAACGTTATATACTATTTGCTTATAACGTATAACGTTATATACCAATACCTTATAACGTTTGACGTTATATACTATTACCTTATAACGTATAACGTTATATACTATTACCTAATAACGTATAACGTTATATACTATTAGCTTATAGCGTATAACGTTATATAGTATTAGCTTATGACGTATAACGTTAAATACTATTACCTTATAACGTATAACGTTATATACTATTAGCTTATGACGTATAACGTTATATACCATTACCTTATAACGTATAACGTTATACAGTATTAGCTTATGACGTATGACGTTAAATACTATTACCTTATAACGTATAACGTTGTATACCATACCTTATAACGTTTGACGTTACATAGTATTACCTTATAACGTATAACGTTACATACTATTACCTTATAACGTATAACGTTATATACTATTAGCTTATAACGTATAACGTTATAAACTATTACCTTATAACGTATAACGTTATATACCATTACGTTATAACGTTTGACGTTACATAGTATTACCTTATAACGTATAACCTTATATACTATTACCTTATAACGTATAACGTTATATACTATTAGCTTATAACGTATAACGTTATATACTATTAACTTATAACGTATAGTGTTATATAGTATTAGCTTATGACGTATAACGTTAAATACTATTACCTTATAACGTATAACGTTATATACTATTAGCTTATAACGTATATTATATATTATTACCTTATAACGTATAACGTTATATACTATTAGCTTAAAACGTATAACGTTGCATACTATTACCTTGTAACGTATAACGTTATATACTATTAGCTTAAAACGTATAACGTTACATACTATTACCTTGTAACGTATAACGTTATATACTATTACCTTATAACGTATGACGTTATATACTATTAGCAGATGATGTATAACGTTATATACCATTACCTTATAACGTATAACGTTATACAGTATTAGCTTATGACGTATGACGTGAAATACTATTACCTTATAACGTATAACGTTATATACCATTACCTTATAACGTTTGACGTTACATAGTATTACCTTATAACGTATAACGTTATATACTATTAGCTTATAACGTATAACGATATATACTATTAGCTTATAACGTATAATGTTATATAGTATTAGCTTATGACGTATAACGTTAAATACTATTACCTTATTACGTATAACGTTATATACTATTAGCTTATAACGTATAACGTTATATATTACTACCTTATAAAGTATAACGTTATATACTATTACCTTATAACGTATAACGTTATATACTATTTGCTTATAACGTATAACGTTATATAGTATTAGCTTATGACGTACAACGTTAAATACTATTACCTTATAACGTATAACGTTATATACTATTTGCTTATAACGTATAACGTTATATAGTATTAGCTTATGACGTACAACGTTAAATACTATTACCTCATAACGTATAACGTTATATACTATTAGCTTATAACGTATAACGTTATATACAAATACCTTATAACGTTTGACGTTATATACTATTACCATATAACGTATAACGTTATATACTATTACCTAATAACGTATAACGTTATATACTATTAGCTTATAACGTATAACGTTATATAGTATTAGCTTATGACGTATAACATTAAATACTATTACCTTATAGCGTATAACGTTATATACTATTAGCTTATAACGTATAACGTTATATACCATTACCTTATAACGTATAACGTTGTACAGTATTAGCTTATGACGTATGACGTTAAATACTATTACCTTATAACGTATAACGTTATATACCATTACCTTATAACGTTTGAAGTTATATAGTATTACCTTATAACGTATAACGTTATATACTATTACCTTATAACGTATAACGTTACATATTATTAGCTTATAACGTATAACGTTATATACTATTACCTTATAACGTATGACGTTATATAGTATTACGGTATATAACGTATAACGTTAAGTACTATTACCTTATAACGTATAACGTTATATACCATTACCTTATAACGTTTGACGTTATATACTATTACCTTATAACGTATAACGTTATATACTATTACCTTATAACGTATAACGTTATATACTATTAGCTTATAACGTATAACGTTATATAGTATTAGCTTATGACGTACAACGTTAAATAATATTACCTTATAACGTATAACGTTATACACTATTAGCTTATAACGTATAACGTTATATACCAATACCTTATAACGTTTGACGTTATATACTATTACCTTATAACGTATAACGTTATATACTATTACATAATAACGTATAACGTTATATACTATTAGCTTATAAACTATAACGTTATATAGTATTAGCTTATGACGTATAACGTTAAATACTATTACCTTATAACGTATAACGTTATATACTATTAGCTTATAATGCATAACGTTATATACTATTAGCTTATAATGCATAACGTTATATACTGTTACCTTATAACGTATAACGTTATACAGTATTAGCTTTTGACGTATGACGTTAAATACTATTACCTTTTAACGTATAACGTTATATACTATTACCTTATAACGTATAACGTTATATACTATTAGCTTATAACGTATAACGTTATATACCAATACCTGATAACGTTTGACGTTATATACTATTACCTTATAACGTATAACGTTATATACTATTACCTAATAACTTATAACGTTATATAATACTAGCTTATAACGTATAACGTTATATAGTATTAGCTTATGACGTATAACGTTAAATACTATTACCTTATAACGTATAACGTTATATACTATTAGCTTATAACGTATAACGTTATATACCAATACCTTATAACGTTTGACGTTATATACTATTACCTTATAACGTATAACGTTATACAGTATTAGCTTATGACGTATGACGTTATATACTATTACCTTATAACGTATGACGTTATATAGTAGTACGGTATAACGTATAACGTTATATACTATTACCTTATAACGTATAACGTTATATACTATTACCTTATAACGTATAACGTTATATACTATTAGCTTATAACGTATAACGTTATATAGTATTAGCTTATGACGTACAACGTTAAATAATATTACCTTATAACGTATAACGTTATACACTATTAGCTTATAACGTATAACGTTATATACCAATACCTTATAACGTTTGACGTTATATACTATTACCTTATATCGTATAACGTTATATACTATTACCTAATAACGTATAACGTTATACACTATTACCTTATAACGTATAACGTTATATACTATTAGCTTATAACGTATAACGTTATATACTATTTCCTTATAACGTATGACGTTATATAGTAGTACGGTATAACGTATAACGTTATATACTATTACCTTATAACGTATAACGTTATATGCCATTACCTTATAACGTATAACGTTATATACTATTAGCTTATAACGTATGACGTTATATAGTACTACGGTATAACGTATAACGTTATATACTATTACCTTATAACGTATAACGTTATATGCCATTACCTTATAACGTATAACGTTATATACTGTTACCTTATAACGTATAACGTTATACAGTATTAGCTTTTGACGTATGACGTTAAATACTATTACCTTTTAACGTATAATGTTATATACTATTACCTTATAACGTATAACGTTATATACTATTAGCTTATAACGTATAACGTTATATACCAATACCTGATAACGTTTGACGTTATATACTATTACCTTATAACGTATAACGTTATATACTATTACCTAATAACTTATAACGTTATATAATACTAGCTTATAACGTATAACGTTATATAGTATTAGCTTATGACGTATAACGTTAAATACTATTACCTTATAACGTATAACGTTATATACTATTAGCTTATAACGTATAACGTTATATACTATTAGCTTAAAACGTATAACGTTATATACTATTTCCTTATAACGTATGACGTTATATAGTAGTACGGTATAACGTATAACGTTATATACTATTACCTTATAACGTATAACGTTATATGCCATTACCTTATAACGTATAACGTTATATACTATTAGCTTATAACGTATGACGTTATATAGTACTACGGTATAACGTATAACGTTATATACTATTACCTTATAACGTATAACGTTATATACTATTACCTTATAACGTATGACGTTATATACTATTAGCAGATGATGTATAACGTTATATACCATTACCTTATAACGTATAACGTTATACAGTATTAGCTTATGACGTATGACGTGAAATACTATCACCTTATAACGTATAACGTTATATACCATTACCTTATAACGTTTGACGTTACATAGTATTACCTTATAACGTATAACGTTATATACTATTACCTTATAACGTATAACGTTATATACTATTAGCTTATAACGTATAACGTTATATAGTATTAGCTTATGACGTATAACGTTAAATACTATTACCTTATAGCGTATAACGTTATATACTATTAGCTTATAACGTATAACGTTATATACCATTACCTTATAACGTATAACGTTGTACAGTATTAGCTTATGACGTATGAGGTTAAATACTATTACCTTATAACGTATAACGTTATATACCATTACCTTATAACGTTTGAAGTTATATAGTATTACCTTATAACGTATAACGTTATATACTATTACCTTATAACGTATAACGTTACATATTATTAGCTTATAACGTATAACGTTATATACTATTACCTTATAACGTATGACGTTATATAGTATTACGGTATATAACGTATAACGTTAAGTACTATTACCTTATAACGTATAACGTTATATACCATTACCTTATAACGTTTGACGTTATATACTATTACCTTATAACGTATAACGTTATATGTTATTACCTTATAAAGTATAACGTTATATACTATTAGCTTATAACGTATAACGATATATACTATTACCTTGTAACGTATGACGTTATATAGTATTACGGTGAAATGTATAACGTTATATACTATTTCTTTATAACATATGACGTTATATAGTATTACGGTATAACGTATTATGTTATATACTATTACCGTATAACGTATAACGTTATATACTATTACCTTATAACGTATAACGTTATATACTATTAGCTTATAACGTATAACGTTATATGTATAGTATTAGCTTATGACGTACAACGTTAAATAATATTACCTTATAACGTATAACGTTATACACTATTAGCTTATAACGTATAACGTTATATACCAATACCTTATAACGTTTGACGTTATATACTATTACCTTATAACGTATAACGTTATATACTATTACATAATAACGTATAACGTTATATACTATTAGCTTATAACCTATAACGTTATATAGTATTAGCTTATGACGTATAACGTTAAATACTATTACCTTATAACGTATAACGTTATATACTATTAGCTTATAATGCATAACGTTATATACTATTAGCTTATAATGCATAACGTTATATACTGTTACCTTATAACGTATAACGTTATACAGTATTATCTTTTGACGTATGACGTTAAATACTATTACCTTATAACGTATAACGTTATATACCATTACCTTATAACGTTTGACGTTATATACTATTACCTTATTACGTATAACGTTATATGTTATTACCTTATAAAGTATAACGTTATATACTATTAGCTTATAACGTATAACGATATATACTATTACCTTGTAACGTATGACGTTATATAGTATTACGGTGAAATGTATAACGTTATATACTATTACCTTATAACGTATGACATTATATAGTATTACGGTATAACGTATAACGTTATATACTATTACCTTATAACGTATAACGTTATATACTATTACCTTATAACGTATAACGTTATATACTATTAGCTTATAACGTATAACGTTATATAGTATTAGCTTATGACGTACAACGTTAAATAATATTACCTTATAACGTATAACGTTATACACTATTAGCTTATAACGTATAACGTTATATACCAATACCTTATAACGTTTGACGTTATATACTATTACCTTATAACGTATAACGTTATATACTATTACCTAATAACGTATAACGTTATATACTATTACCTTATAACGTATAACGTTATATACTATTAGCTTATAACGTATAACGTTATATACTATTTCCTTATAACGTATGACGTTATATAGTAGTACGGTATAACGTATAACGTTATATACTATTACCTTATAACGTATGACGTTATATACTATTAGCTTATAACGTATAACGATATATACTATTAGCTTATAACGTATAACGATATATACTATTACCTTATAACGTATGACGTTATATAGTATTACGGTGAAATGTATAACGTTATATACTATTACCTTATAACGTATAACGTTATATATTATTACCTTATAAAGTATAACGTTATATACTATTAGCTTATAACGTATAACGATATATACTATTACCTTATAACGTATGACGTTATATAGTATTACGGTGAAATGTATAACGTTATATACTATAACCTTATAACGTATGACGTTATATAGTATTACGGTATAACGTATAACGTTATATACTATTACCTTATAACGTATAACGTTATATACCATTACCTTATAACGTTTGACGTTATATACTATTTCCTTATAACGTATAACGTTATATGTTATTACCTTATAAAGTATAACGTTATATACTATTAGCTTATAACGTATAACGATATATACTATTACCTTGTAACGTATGACGTTATATAGTATTACGGTGAAATGTATAACGTTATATACTATTACCTTATAACGTATGACGTTATATAGTATTACGGTATAACGTATTATGTTATATACTATTACCGTATAACGTATAACGTTATATACTATTACCTTATAACGTATAACGTTATATACTATTAGCTTATAACGTATAACGTTATATAGTATTAGCTTATGACGTACAACGTTAAATAATATTACCTTATAACGTATAACGTTATACACTATTAGCTTATAACGTATAACGTTATATACCAATACCTTATAACGTTTGACGTTATATACTATTACCTTATAACGTATAACGTTATATACTATTACATAATAACGTATAACGTTATATACTATTAGCTTATAACCTATAACGTTATATAGTATTAGCTTATGACGTATAACGTTAAATACTATTACCTTATAACGTATAACGTTATAGACTATTAGCTTATAATGCATAACGTTATATACTATTAGCTTATAATGCATAACGTTATATACTGTTACCTTATAACGTATAACGTTATACAGTATTAGCTTTTGACGTATGACGTTAAATACTATTACCTTTTAACGTATAACGTTATATACTATTACCTTATAACGTATAACGTTATATACTATTAGCTTAAAACGTATAACGTTAAATAATATTACCTTATAACGTATAACGTTATACACTATTAGCTTATAACGTATAACGTTATATACTATTTCCTTATAACGTATGACGTTATATAGTAGTACGGTATAACGTATAACGTTATATACTATTACCTTATAACGTATAACGTTATATGCCATTACCTTATAACGTATAACGTTATATACTATTAGCTTATAACGTATAACGTTATATAGTATTAGCTTATGACGTACAACGTTAAATAATATTACCTTATAACGTATAACGTTATACACTATTAGCTTATAACGTATAACGTTATATACCAATACCTTATAACGTTTGACGTTATATACTATTACCTTATAACGTATAACGTTATATACTATTACCTAATAACGTATAACGTTATATACTATTACCTTATAATGTATAACGTTATATACTATTAGCTTATAACGTATAACGTTATATACTATTTCCTTATAACGTATGACGTTATATAGTAGTACGGTATAACGTATAACGTTATATACTATTACCTTATAACGTATAACGTTATATGCCATTACCTTATAACGTATAACGTTATATACTATTAGCTTATAACGTATGACGTTATATAGTACTACGGTATAACGTATAACGTTATATACTATTACCTTATAACGTATAACGTTATATACTATTAGCTTATAATGCATAACGTTATATACTATTAGCTTATAATGCATAACGTTATATACTGTTACCTTATAACGTATAACGTTATACAGTATTAGCTTTTGACGTATGACGTTAAATACTATTACCTTATAACGTATAACGTTATATACTATTAGCTTATAACGTATAACGTTATATAGTATTAGCTTATGACGTATAACGTTAAATACTATTACCTTATAACGTATAACGTTATATACTATTAGCTTATAATGCATAACGTTATATACTATTAGCTTATAATGCATAACGTTATATACTGTTACCTTATAACGTATAACGTTATACAGTATTAGCTTTTGACGTATGACGTTAAATACTATTACCTTATAACGTATAACGTTATATACCATTACCTTATAACGTTTGACGTTATATACTATTACCTTATTACGTATAACGTTATATGTTATTACCTTATAAAGTATAACGTTATATACTATTAGCTTATAACGTATAACGATATATACTATTACCTTGTAACGTATGACGTTATATAGTATTACGGTGAAATGTATAACGTTATATACTATTACCTTATAACGTATGACGTTATATAGTATTACGGTATAACGTATAACGTTATATACTATTACCTTATAACGTATAACGTTATATACTATTACCTTATAACGTATAACGTTATATACTATTAGCTTATAACGTATAACGTTATATAGTATTAGCTTATGACGTACAACGTTAAATAATATTACCTTATAACGTATAACGTTATACACTATTAGCTTATAACGTATAACGTTATATACCAATACCTTATAACGTTTGACGTTATATACTATTACCATATAACGTATAACGTTATACAGTATTAGCTTATGACGTATGACGTTATATACTATTACCTTATAACGTATGACGTTATATAGTATTACGGTATAACGTATAACGTTATATACTATTACCTTATAACGTATAACGTTATATACTATTACCTTATAACGTATAACGTTATATACTATTAGCTTATAACGTATAACGTTATATAGTATTACCTTATAACGTATAACGTTATATACTATTACCTAATAACGTATAACGTTATATACTATTACCTTATAACGTATAACGTTATATACTATTAGCTTATAACGTATAACGTTATATACTATTTCCTTATAACGTATGACGTTATATAGTAGTACGGTATAACGTATAACGTTATATACTATTACCTTATAACGTATAACGTTATATACCATTACCTTATAACGTATAACGTTATATACTATTAGCTTATAACGTATGACGTTATATAGTACTACGGTATAACGTATAACGTTATATACTATTACCTTATAACGTATAACGTTATATACTATTACCTTATAACGTATAACGTTATATAATATTAGCTTATAACGTATAACGTTATATAGTATTAGCTTATGACGTACAACGTTAAATACGATTACCTTATAACGTATAACGTTATATACTATTAGCTTATAACGTATAACGTTATATACAAATACCTTATAACGTTTGACGTTATATACTATTACCTTATAACGTATAACGTTATATACTATTACATAATAACGTATAACGTTATATACTATTAGCTTATAACGTATAACGTTATATAGTATTAGCTTATGACGTATAACTTTAAATACTATTACCTTATAACGTATAACGTTATATACTATTAGCTTATAATGCATAGCGTTATATACTATTAGCTTATAATGCATAACGTTATATACTGTTACCTTATAACGGATAACGTTATACAGTATTAGCTTTTGACGTATGACGTTAAATACTATTACCTTACAACGTATAACGTTATATACTATTACCTTATAACGTATAACGTTATATACTATTAGCTTATAACGTATAACGTTATATACCAATACCTGATGACGTTTGACGTTATATACTATTACCTTATAACGTATAACGTTATATACTATTACCTAACAACTTATAACGTTACATAATACTAGCTTATAACGTATGACGTTATATAGTATTACGGTATAACGTATAACGTTATATACTATTACCTTATAACGTATAACGTTATATACTATTACCTTATAACGTATAACGTTATATACTATTAGCTTATAACGTATAACGTTATATAGTATTACGGTATATCGTATAACGTTATATACTATTACCGTATAACGTATAACGTTATATACTATTACCTTATAACGTATAACGTTATATACTATTTGCTTATAACGTATAACGTTATATACCAATACCTTATAACGTTTGACGTTATATACTATTACCTTATAACGTATAACGTTATATACTATTACCTAATAACGTATAACGTTATATACTATTAGCTTATAACGTATAACGTTATATAGTATTAGGTTATGACGTATAACGTTAAATACTATTACCTTATAACGTATAACGTTATATACTATTAGCTTATAACGTATATTATATATTATTACCTTATAACATATAACGTTATATACTATTAGCTTAAAACGTATAACGTTACATACTATTACCTTGTAACGTATAACGTTATATACTATTACCTTATAACGTATGACGTTATATACTATTAGCTGATGACGTATAACGTTATATACCATTACCTTATAACGTATAACGTTATACAGTATTAGCTTATGACGTATGACGTGAAATACTATTACCTTATAACGTATAACGTTATATACCATTACCTTATAACGTTTGACGTTACATAGTATTACCTAATAACGTATAACGTTATATGTTATTACCTTATAAAGTATAACGTTATATACTATTAGCTTATAACGTATAACGATATATACTATTACCTTGTAACGTATGACGTTATATAGTATTACGGTGAAATGTATAACGTTATATACTATTACCTTATAACGTATGACGTTATATAGTATTACGGTATAACGTATAACGTTATATATTATTACCGTATAACGTATAACGTTATATACTATTACCTTATAACGTATAACGTTATATACTATTTGCTTATAACTTATAACGTTATATAGTATTAGCTTATTACGTACAACGTTAAATACTATTACCTTATAACGTATAACGTTATATACTATTAGCTTATAACGTGTAACGTTATATACCAATACCTTATAACGTTTGACGTTATATACTATTACCATATAACGTATAACGTTATATACTATTACCTAATAACGTATAACGTTATATACCATTACCTTATAACGTATAACGTTGTACAGTATTAGCTTATGACGTATGACGTTAAATACTATTACCTTATAGCGTATAACGTTATATACTATTAGCTTATAACGTATAACGTTATATACCATTACCCTATAACGTATAACGTTGTACAGTATTAGCTTATGACGTATGACGTTAAATACTATTACCTTATAACGTATAACGTTATATACCATTACCTTATAACGTTTGAAGTTATATAGTATTACCTTATAACGTATAACGTTATATACTATTACCTTATAACGTATAACGTTATATACTATTACCTTATAACGTTTGACGTTATATACTATTACCTTATTACGTATAACGTTATATGTTATTACCTTATAAAGTATAACGTTATATACCATTACCTTATAACGTTTGACGTTATATACTATTACCTTATTACGTATAACGTTATATGTTATTACCTTATAAAGTATAACGTTATATACTATTAGCTTATAACGTATAACGATATATACTATTACCTTGTAACGTATGACGTTATATAGTATTACGGTGAAATGTATAACGTTATATACTATTACCTTATAACGTATGACGTTATATAGTATTACGGTATAACGTATAACGTTATATACTATTACCTTATAACGTATAACGTTATATACTATTACCTTATAACGTATAACGTTATATACTATTAGCTTATAACGTATAACGTTATATAGTATTAGCTTATGACGTACAACGTTAAATAATATTACCTTATAACGTATAACGTTATACACTATTAGCTTATAACGTATAACGTTATATACCAATACCTTATAACGTTTGACGTTATATACTATTACCTTATAACGTATAACGTTATACAGTATTAGCTTATGACGTATGACGTTATATACTATTACCTTATAACGTATGACGTTATATAGTATTACGGTATAACGTATAACGTTATATACTATTAACTTATAACGAATAACGTTATATACTATTACCTTATAACGTATAACGTTATATACTATTAGCTTATAACGTATAACGTTATATAGTATTAGCTTATGACGTACAACGTTAAATAATATTACCTTATAACGTATAACGTTATACACTATTAGCTTATAACGTATAACGTTATATACCAATACCTTATAACGTTTGACGTTATATACTATTACCTTATAACGTATAACGTTATATGTTATTACCTTATAAAGTATAACGTTATATACTATTAGCTTATAACGTATAACGATATATACTATTACCTTGTAACGTATGACGTTATATAGTATTACGGTGAAATGTATAACGTTATATACTATTACCTTATAACGTATGACGTTATATAGTATTACGGTATAACGTATAACGTTATATACTATTACCTTATAACGTATAACGTTATATACTATTACCTTATAACGTATAACGTTATATATTATTAGCTTATAACGTATAACGTTATATAGTATTAGCTTATGACGTACAACGTTAAATACGATTACCTTATAACGTATAACGTTATATACTATTAGTTTATAACGTATAACGTTATATACCAGTACCTTATAACGTTTGACGTTATATACTATTACCTTATAACGTATAACGTTATATACTATTACATAATAACGTATAACGTTATATACTATTAGCTTATAACGTATAACGTTATATAGTATTAGCTTATGACGTATAACGTTAAATACTATTACCTTATAACGTATAACGTTATATACTATTAGCTTATAATGCATAACGTTATATACTATTAGCTTATAATGCATAACGTTATATACCAATACCTGATAACGTTTGACGTTATATACTACTACCTTATAACGTATAACGTTATATACTATTACCTAATAACTTATAACGTTACATAATACTAGCTTATAACGTATAACGTTATATAGTATTAGCTTATGACGTATAACGTTAAATACTATTACCTTATAACGTATAACGTTATATACTATTACCTTATAACGTATGACGTTATATACTATTAGCTTATAACGTATAACGATATATACTATTAGCTTATAACGTATAACGATATATACTATTACCTTATAACGTATGACGTTATATAGTATTACGGTGAAATGTATAACGTTATATACTATTACCTTATAACGTATAACGTTATATATTATTACCTTATAAAGTATAACGTTATATACTATTAGCTTATAACGTATAACGATATATACTATTACCTTATAACGTATGACGTTATATAGTATTACGGTGAAATGTATAACGTTATATACTATAACCTTATAACGTATGACGTTATATAGTATTACGGTATAACGTATAACGTTATATACTATTACCTTATAACGTATAACGTTATATACTATTACCTTATAACGTATAACGTTATATACTATTACCTTATAACGTATAACGTTATATAGTATTACGGTATATCGTATAACGTTATATACTATTACCGTATAACGTATAACGTTATATACTATTACCTTATAACGTATAACGTTATATACTATTTGCTTATAACGTATAACGTTATATACCAATACCTTATAACGTTTGACGTTATATACTATTACCTTATAACGTATAACGTTATATACTATTACCTAATAACGTATAACGTTATATACTATTAGCTTATAACGTATAACGTTATATAGTATTAGGTTATGACGTATAACGTTAAATACTATTACCTTATAACGTATAACGTTATATACTATTAGCTTATAACGTATATTATATATTATTACCTTATAACATATAACGTTATATACTATTAGCTTAAAACGTATAACGTTACATACTATTACCTTGTAACGTATAACGTTATATACTATTACCTTATAACGTATGACGTTATATACTATTAGCTGATGACGTATAACGTTATATACCATTACCTTATAACGTATAACGTTATACAGTATTAGCTTATGACGTATGACGTGAAATACTATTACCTTATAACGAATAACGTTATATACCATTACCTTTTAACGTTTGACGTTACATAGTATTACCTAATAACGTATAACGTTATATACTATTAGCTTATAATGCATAACGTTATATACTGTTACCTTATAACGTATAACGTTATACAGTATTAGCTTTTGACGTATGACGTTAAATACTACTACCTTATAACGTATAACGTTATATACTATTACCTTATAACGTATAACGTTATATACTATTAGCTTAAAACGTATAACGTTACATACTATTACCTTGTAACGTATAACGTTATATACTATTAGCTTATAACGTATAACGTTATATACCATTACCTTATAACGTATAACGTTATACAGAATTAGCTAATGACGTATGACGTTAAATACTATTACCTTATAACGTATAACGTTATATACTATTACCTTATAACGTATAACGTTATATACTATTAGCTTAAAACGTATAACGTTACATACTATTACCTTATAACGTATAACGTTATATACTATTAGCTTATAACGTATAACGTTATATACCATTACCTTATAACGTATAACGTTATACAGAATTAGCTAATGACGTATGACGTTAAATACTATTACCTTATAACGTATTACGTTATATACCATTACCTTATAACGTCTGACGTTATATAGTATTACCTTATAACGTATAACGTTATATACTATTAGCTTATAACGTATAACGTTATATACTATTAGCTTATAACGTATTTGGTTATATACTATTACCTAATAACGTATAACGTTATATACTATTAGCATATAACGTATAACGTTATATGGTATTAGGTTCTGACGTATAACGTTAAATACTATTACCTTATAACGTATAACGTTATATACTATTAGCTTATAACGTATATTATATATTATTACCTTATAACGTATAACGTTATATAGTATTAGCTTAAAGCGTATAACGTTACATACTATTACCTTGTAACGTATAACGTTATATACTATTACCTTATAACGTATGACGTTATATACTATTAGCTTATAACGTATAACGATATATACTATTAGCTTATAACGTATAACGATATATACTGTTACCTTATAACGTATGACGTTATATAGTATTACGGTGAAATGTATAACGTTATATACTATTACCTTATAACGTATAACGTTATATATCATTACCTTATAAAGTATAACGTTATATACTATTACCTTATAACGTATGACGTTATATAGTAGTACGGTATAACGTATAACGTTATATACTATTACCTCATAACGTATAACGTTATATACCATTACCTTATAACGTATAACGTTATATACTATTACCTTATAACGTATAACGTTATATACTATTACCTTATAACGTATAACGTTATATAATATTAGCTTATAACGTATAACATTATATAGTATTAGCTTATGACGTACAACGTTAAATACGATTACCTTATAACGTATAACGTTATATACTATTAGCTTATAACGTATAACGTTATATACCAATACCTTATAATGTTTGACGTTATATACTATTACCTTATAACGTATAACGTTATATTCTATTACATAATAACGTATAACGTTATATACTATTAGCTTATAACGTATAACGTCATATAGTATTAGCTCATGACGTATAACGTTAAATACTATTACCTTATAACGTATAACGTTATATACTATTAGCTTATAATGCATAACGTTATATACTATTAGCTTATAATGCATAACGTTATATACTGTTACCTTATAACGTATAACGTTATACAGTATTAGCTTTTGACGTATGACGTTAAATACTATTACCTTATAACGTATAACGTTATATACTATTACCTTATAACGTATAACGTTATATACTATTAGCTTATAACGTATAACGTTATATACCAATACCTGATAACGTTTGACGTTATATACTATTACCTTATAACGTATAACGTTATATACTATTACATAATAACGTATAACGTTATATACTATTAGCTTATAACGTATAACGTTATATAGTATTAGCTCACGACGTATAACGTTAAATACTATTACCTTATAACGTATAACGTTATATACTATTAGCTTATAATGCATAACGTTATATACTATTAGCTTATAACGTATTACGTTATATACCATTACCTTATAACGTCTGACGTTATATAGTATTACCTTATAACGTATAACGTTATATACTATTACCTTATAAAGTATAACGTTATATACTATTAGCTTATAACGTATAACGTTATATACTATTAGCTTATAACGTATAACGTTGTATACTATTAGCTTATAACGTATAACGTTATATACTATTAGCTTATAACGTATAACGTTATATACTATTACCTTATAACGTATGACATTATATAGTATTACGGTATAACGTATAACGTTATGTACTATTACCTTATAACGTATAACGTTATATACCATTACCTTATAACGTTTGACGTTATATACTATTACCTTATAACGTATGACGTTATATAGTATTACGGTGAAATGTATAACGTTATATACTAATAGCTTATAACGTATAACGTTATATACTATTAGCTTATAACGTATAACGTTGTATACTATTAGCTTATAACGTATAACGTTATATACTATTAGCTTATAACGTATAACGTTATATACTATTAGCTTATAACGTATAACGTTATATACTATTACCTTATAACGTATAACGTTATATACCATTACCTTATAACGTTTGACGTTACATAATATTACCTTATATCGTATAACCTTATATACTATTACCTTATAACGTATAACGTTATATACTATTAGCTTATAACGTATAACGTTATATACTATTAACTTATAACGTATAACGTTATATACTATTAGCTTAAAACGTATAACGTTACATACTATTACCTTGTAACGTATAACGTTATATACTACTACCTTATAACGTATAACGTTATATACTATTAGCTTATAACGTATAACGTTATATACCATTACCTTATAACGTATAACGTTATACAGTATTAGCTAATGACGTATGACGTTAAATACTATTACCTTATAACGTATTACGTTATATACCATTACCTTATAACGTCTGACGTTATATAGTATTACCTTATAACGTATAACGTTATATACTATTACCTTATAAAGTATAACGTTATATACTATTAGCTTATAACGTATAACGTTATATACTATTAGCTTATAACGTATAAGGTTATATACTATTACCTAATAACGTATAACGTTATATACTATTAGCTTATAACGTATAACGTTACATACTATTACCTTGTAACGTATAACGTTATATACTATTACCTTATAACGTATGACGTTATATACTATTAGCTTATAACGTATAACGATATATACTATTAGCTTATAACGTATAATGTTATATAGTATTAGCTTATGACGTATAACGTTAAATACTATTACCTTATTACGTATAACGTTATATACTATTAGCTTATAACATATAACGTTATATATTATTACCTTATAAAGTATAACGTTATATACTATTACCTTATAACGTATAACGTTATACACTATTTGCTTATAACGTATAACGTTATATAGTATTAGCTTATGACGTACAACGTTAAATACTATTACCTTATAACGTATAACGTTATATACTATTAGCTTATAACGTATAACGTTATATACCAATACCTTATAACGTTTGACGTTATATATTATTACCTTATAAAGTATAACGTTATATACTATTACCTTATAACGTATAACGTTATACACTATTTGCTTATAACGTATAACGTTATATAGTATCAGCTTATGACGTACAACGTAAAAATACTATTACCTTATAACGTATAACGTTATATACTATTAGCTTATAACGTATAACGTTATATACTATTACCTTATAACGTATGACGTTATATACTATTAGCTGATGACGTATAACGTTATATACCATTACCTTATAACGTATAACGTTATACAGTATTAGCTTATGACGTATGACGTGAAATACTATTACCTTATAACGTATAACGTTATATACCATTACCTTATAACGTTTGACGTTACATAGTATTACCTAATAACGTATAACGTTATATACTATTAGCTTATAATGCATAACGTTATATACTGTTACCTTATAACGTATAACGTTATACAGTATTAGCTTTTGACGTATGACGTTAAATACTACTACCTTATAACGTATAACGTTATATAATATTACCTTATAACGTATAACGTTATATACAATTAGCTTAAAACGTATAACGTTACATACTATTACCTTGTAACGTATAACGTTATATACTATTACCTTATAACGTATAACGTTATATACTATTAGCTTATAACGTATAACGTTATATACCATTACCTTATAACGTATAACGTTATACAGAATTAGCTAATGACGTATGACGTTAAATACTATTACCTTATAACGTATTACGTTATATACCATTACCTTATAACGTCTGACGTTATATAGTATTACCTTATAACGTATAACGTTATATACTATTACCTTATAAAGTATAACGTTATATACTATTAGCTTATAACGTATAACGTTATATACTATTAGCTTATAACGTATAAGGTTATATACTATTACCTAATAACGTATAACGTTATATACTATTAGCTTATAACGTATAACGTTATATGGTATTAGGTTATGACGTATAACGTTAAATACTATTACCTTATAACGTATAACGTTATATACTATTAGCTTATAACGTATATTATATATTATTTCCTTATAACGTATAACGTTATATACTATTAGCTTAAAGCGTATAACGTTACATACTATTACCTTGTAACGTATAACGTTATATACTATTACCTTATAACGTATGACGTTATATACTATTAGCTTATAACGTATAACGATATATACTATTAGCTTATAACGTATAACGATATATACTGTTACCTTATAACGTATGACGTTATATAGTATTACGGTGAAATGTATAACGTTATATACTTTTACCTTATAACGTATAACGTTATATATTATTACCTTATAAAGTATAACGTTATATACTATTAGCTTATAACGTATAACGATATATACTATTACCTTATAACGTATGACGTTATATAGTATTACGGTGAAATGTATAACGTTATATACTATTACCTTATAACGTATGACGTTATATAGTATTACAGTATAACGTATAACGTTATATACTATTACCTTATAACGTATAACGTTACATACAATTATCTTGTAACGTATGACGTTATATAGTACTACGGTATAACGTATAACGTTATATACTATTACCTTATAACGTATAACGTTATATACTATTACCTTATAACGTATAACGTTATATAATATTAGCTTATAACGTATAACGTTATATAGTATTAGCTTATGACGTACAACGTTAAATACGATTACCTTATAACGTATAACGTTATATACTATTAGCTTATAACGTATAACGTTATATACCAATACCTTATAACGTTTGACGTTATATACTATTACCTTATAATGTATAACGTTATATACTATTACATAATAACGTATAACGTTATATACTATTAGCTTATAACGTATAACGTTATATAGTATTAGCTCATGACGTATAACGTTAAATACTATTACCTTATAACGTATAACGTTATATACTATTAGCTTATAATGCATAACGTTATATACTATTAGCTTATAATGCATAACGTTATATACTGTTACCTTATAACGTATAACGTTATACAGTATTAGCTTTTGACGTATGACGTTAAATACTATTACCTTATAACGTATAACGTTATATACTATTACCTTATAACGTATAACGTTATATACTATTAGCTTATAACGTATAACGTTATATACCAATACCTGATAACGTTTGACGTTATATACTATTACCTTAAAACGTATAACGTTATATACTATTACCTAATAACTTATAACGTTATATACTACTAGCTTATAACGTATAACGTTATATAGTATTAGCTTATGACGTATAACGTTAAATACTATTACCTTATAACGTATAACGTTATATACTATTAGCTTATAACGTATAACGTTATATACCATTACCTTATAACGTATAACGTTATACAGTATTAGCTTGTGACGTATGACGTTAAATACTATTACCTTATAACGTATTACGTTATATACCATTACCTTATAACGTCTGACGTTATATAGTATTACCTTATAACGTATAACGTTATATACTATTACCTTATAAAGTATAACGTTATATACTATTAGCTTATAACGTATAGTGTTATATAGTATTAGCTTATGACGTATAACGTTAAATACTATTACCTTATAACGTATAACGTTATATACTATTAGCTTATAACGTATGACGTTATATAGTATTACGGTGAAATGTATAACGTTATACACTATTTGCTTATAACGTATAACGTTATATAGTATTAGCTTATGACGTACAACGTTAAATACTATTACCTTATAACGTATAACGTTATATACTATTAGCTTATAACGTATAACGTTATATACCAATACCTTATAACGTTTGACGTTATATATTATTACCTTATAAAGTATAACGTTATATACTATTACCTTATAACGTATAACGTTATACACTATTTGCTTATAACGTATAACGTTATATAGTATCAGCTTATGACGTACAACGTAAAAATACTATTACCTTATAACGTATAACGTTATATACTATTAGCTTATAACGTATAACGTTATATACTATTACCTTATAACGTATGACGTTATATACTATTAGCTGATGACGTATAACGTTATATACCATTACCTTATAACGTATAACGTTATACAGTATTAGCTTATGACGTATGACGTGAAATACTATTACCTTATAACGTATAACGTTATATACCATTACCTTATAACGTTTGACGTTACATAGTATTACCTAATAACGTATAACGTTATATACTATTAGCTTATAATGCATAACGTTATATACTGTTACCTTATAACGTATAACGTTATACAGTATTAGCTTTTGACGTATGACGTTAAATACTACTACCTTATAACGTATAACGTTATATACTATTACCTTATAACGTATAACGTTATATACTATTAGCTTAAAACGTATAACGTTACATACTATTACCTTGTAACGTATAACGTTATATACTATTACCTTATAACGTATAACGTTATATACTATTAGCTTATAACGTATAACGTTATATACCATTACCTTATAACGTATAACGTTATACAGAATTAGCTAATGACGTATGACGTTAAATACTATTACCTTATAACGTATTACGTTATATACCATTACCTTATAACGTCTGACGTTATATAGTATTACCTTATAACGTATAACGTTATATACTATTACCTTATAAAGTATAACGTTATATACTATTAGCTTATAACGTATAACGTTATATACTATTAGCTTATAACGTATAAGGTTATATACTATTACCTAATAACGTATAACGTTATATACTATTAGCTTATAACGTATAACGTTATATGGTATTAGGTTATGACGTATAACGTTAAATACTATTACCTTATAACGTATAACGTTATATACTATTAGCTTATAACGTATATTATATATTATTTCCTTATAACGTATAACGTTATATACTATTAGCTTAAAGCGTATAACGTTACATACTATTACCTTGTAACGTATAACGTTATATACTATTACCTTATAACGTATGACGTTATATACTATTAGCTTATAACGTATAACGATATATACTATTAGCTTATAACGTATAACGATATATACTGTTACCTTATAACGTATGACGTTATATAGTATTACGGTGAAATGTATAACGTTATATACTTTTACCTTATAACGTATAACGTTATATATTATTACCTTATAAAGTATAACGTTATATACTATTAGCTTATAACGTATAACGATATATACTATTACCTTATAACGTATGACGTTATATAGTATTACGGTGAAATGTATAACGTTATATACTATTACCTTATAACGTATGACGTTATATAGTATTACAGTATAACGTATAACGTTATATACTATTACCTTATAACGTATAACGTTACATACAATTATCTTGTAACGTATGACGTTATATAGTACTACGGTATAACGTATAACGTTATATACTATTACCTTATAACGTATAACGTTATATACTATTACCTTATAACGTATAACGTTATATAATATTAGCTTATAACGTATAACGTTATATAGTATTAGCTTATGACGTACAACGTTAAATACGATTACCTTATAACGTATAACGTTATATACTATTAGCTTATAACGTATAACGTTATATACCAATACCTTATAACGTTTGACGTTATATACTATTACCTTATAACGTATAACGTTATATACTATTACATAATAACGTATAACGTTATATACTATTAGCTTATAACGTATAACGTTATATAGTATTAGCTCATGACGTATAACGTTAAATACTATTACCTTATAACGTATAACGTTATATACTATTAGCTTATAATGCATAACGTTATATACTATTAGCTTATAATGCATAACGTTATATACTGTTACCTTATAACGTATAACGTTATACAGTATTAGCTTTTGACGTATGACGTTAAATACTATTACCTTATAACGTATAACGTTATATACTATTACCTTATAACGTATAACGTTATATACTATTAGCTTATAACGTATAACGTTATATACCAATACCTGATAACGTTTGACGTTATATACTATTACCTTATAACGTATAACGTTATATACTATTACCTAATAACTTATAACGTTACATAATACTAGCTTATAACGTATAACGTTATATAGTATTAGCTTATGACGTATAACGTTAAATACTATTACCTTATAACGTATAACGTTATATACTATTAGCTTATAACGTATAACGTTATATACCATTACCTTATAACGTATAACGTTATACAGTATTAGCTTGTGACGTATGACGTTAAATACTATTACCTTATAACGTATTACGTTATATACCATTACCTTATAACGTCTGACGTTATATAGTATTACCTTATAACGTATAACGTTATATACTATTACCTTATAAAGTATAACGTTATATACTATTAGCTTATAACGTATAGTGTTATATAGTATTAGCTTATGACGTATAACGTTAAATACTATTACCTTATAACGTATAACGTTATATACTATTAGCTTATAACGTATGACGTTATATAGTATTACGGTGAAATGTATAACGTTATATACTATTAGCTTATAACGTATAACGTTATATACTATTAGCTTATAACGTATAACGTTGTATACTATTAGCTTATAACGTATAACGTTATATACTATTAGCTTATAACGTATAACGTTATATACTATTAGCTTATAACGTATAACGTTATATACTATTACCTTATAACGTATAACGTTATATACCATTACCTTATAACGTTTGACGTTACATAATATTACCTTATAACGTATAACCTTATATACTATTACCTTATAACGTATGACGTTATATAGTATTACGGTGAAATGTATAACGTTATATACTATTACCTTATAACGTATGACGTTATATACTGTTACCTTATAACGTATAACGTTATATACTATTACCTAATAACGTATAACGTTATATACTATTAGCTTATAACGTATAACGTTATATAGTATTAGCTTATGACGTATAACGTTAAATACTATTACCTTATAACGTATAACGTTATATACTATTAGCTTATGACGTATAACGTTATATACCATTACCTTATAACGTATAACGTTATACAGTATTAGCTTATGACGTATGACGTTATATACTATTACCTTATAACGTATGACGTTATATAGTATTACGGTATAACGTATAACGTTATATACTATTACCTTATAACGTATAACGTTACATACAATTATCTTGTAACGTTTGACGTTATATACTATTACCTTATAACGTATAACGTTATATACTATTAGCTTATAACGTATAACGTTATATACTATTACGTTATAACGTATGACGTTATATAGTAGTACGGTATAACGTATAACGTTATATACCATTACCTTATAACGTTATATACCATTACCTTATAACGTATAACATTATATACTATTAGCTTATAACGTATGACGTTATATAGTACTACGGTATAACGTATAACGTTATATACTATTACCTTATAACGTATAACGTTATATACTATTACCTTATAACGTATAACGTTATACAATATTAGCTTATAACGTATGACGTTATATAGTATTACGGTGAAATGTATAACGTTATATACTATTAGCTTATAACGTATAACGTTATATACTATTAGCTTATAACGTATAACGTTATATACTATTATCTTATAACGTATAACGTTGTATACTATTAGCTTATAACGTATAACGTTATATACTATTAGCTTATAACGTATAACGTTATATGCTATTACCTTATAACGTATGACATTATATAGTATTACGGTATAACGTATAACGTTATGTACTATTACCTTATAACGTATAACGTTATATACCATTACCTTATAACGTTTGACGTTATATACTATTACCTTATAACGTATGACGTTATATAGTATTACGGTGAAATGTATAACGTTATATACTATTAGCTTATAACGTATAACGTTATATACTATTAGCTTATAACGTATAACGTTGTATACTATTAGCTTATAACGTATAACGTTATATACTATTAGCTTATAACGTATAACGTTATATACTATTAGCTTATAACGTATAACGTTGTATACTATTAGCTTATAACGTATAACGTTGTATACTATTAGCTTATAACGTATAACGTTATATACTATTAGCTTATAACGTATAACGTTATATACTATTAGCTTATAACGTATAACGTTATATACCATTACCTTATAACGTATAACGTTATACAGTATTAGCTAATGACGTATGACGTTAAATACTATTACCTTATAACGTATTACGTTATATACCATTACCTTATAACGTCTGACGTTATATAGTATTACCTTATAACGTATAACGTTATATAGTATTACGGTGAAATGTATAACGTTATATACTATTAGCTTATAACGTATAACGTTATATACTATTAGCTTATAACGTATAGTGTTATATAGTATTAGCTTATGACGTATAACGTTAAATACTATTAGCTTATAATGCATAACGTTATATACTGTTACCTTATAACGTATAACGTTATACAGTATTAGCTTTTGACGTATGACGTTAAATACTATTACCTTATAACGTATAACGTTATATACTATTACCTTATAACGTATAACGTTATATACTATTAGCTTATAACGTATAACGTTATATACCAATACCTGATAACGTTTGACGTTATATACTATTACCTTAAAACGTATAACGTTATATACTATTACCTAATAACTTATAACGTTATATACCATTACCTTATAACGTTTGACGTTACATAGTATTACCTAATAACGTATAACGTTATATACTATTAGCTTATAATGCATAACGTTATATACTGTTACCTTATAACGTATAACGTTATACAGTATTAGCTTTTGACGTATGACGTTAAATACTACTACCTTATAACGTATAACGTTATATAATATTACCTTATAACGTATAACGTTATATACTATTAGCTTAAAACGTATAACGTTACATACTATTACCTTGTAACGTATAACGTTATATACTATTACCTTATAACGTATAACGTTATATACTATTAGCTTATAACGTATAACGTTATATACCATTACCTTATAACGTATAACGTTATACAGAATTAGCTAATGACGTATGACGTTAAATACTATTACCTTATAACGTATTACGTTATATACCATTACCTTATAACGTCTGACGTTATATAGTATTACCTTATAACGTATAACGTTATATACTATTACCTTATAAAGTATAACGTTATATACTATTAGCTTATAACGTATAACGTTATATACTATTAGCTTATAACGTATAAGGTTATATACTATTACCTAATAACGTATAACGTTATATACTATTAGCTTATAACGTATAACGTTATATGGTATTAGGTTATGACGTATAACGTTAAATACTATTACCTTATAACGTATAACGTTATATACTATTAGCTTATAACGTATATTATATATTATTTCCTTATAACGTATAACGTTATATACTATTAGCTTAAAGCGTATAACGTTACATACTATTACCTTGTAACGTATAACGTTATATACTATTACCTTATAACGTATGACGTTATATACTATTAGCTTATAACGTATAACGATATATACTATTAGCTTATAACGTATAACGATATATACTGTTACCTTATAGCGTATGACGTTATATAGTATTACGGTGAAATGTATAACGTTATATACTTTTACCTTATAACGTATAACGTTATATATTATTACCTTATAAAGTATAACGTTATATACTATTAGCTTATAACGTATAACGATATATACTATTACCTTATAACGTATGACGTTATATAGTATTACGGTGAAATGTATAACGTTATATACTATTACCTTATAACGTATGACGTTATATAGTATTACAGTATAACGTATAACGTTATATACTATTACCTTATAACGTATAACGTTACATACAATTATCTTGTAACGTATGACGTTATATAGTACTACGGTATAACGTATAACGTTATATACTATTACCTTATAACGTATAACGTTATATACTATTACCTTATAACGTATAACGTTATATAATATTAGCTTATAACGTATAACGTTATATAGTATTAGCTTATGACGTACAACGTTAAATACGATTACCTTATAACGTATAACGTTATATACTATTAGCTTATAACGTATAACGTTATATACCAATACCTTATAACGTTTGACGTTATATACTATTACCTTATAATGTATAACGTTATATACTATTACATAATAACGTATAACGTTATATACTATTAGCTTATAACGTATAACGTTATATAGTATTAGCTCATGACGTATAACGTTAAATACTATTACCTTATAACGTATAACGTTATATACTATTAGCTTATAATGCATAACGTTATATACTATTAGCTTATAATGCATAACGTTATATACTGTTACCTTATAACGTATAACGTTATACAGTATTAGCTTTTGACGTATGACGTTAAATACTATTACCTTATAACGTATAACGTTATATACTATTACCTTATAACGTATAACGTTATATACTATTAGCTTATAACGTATAACGTTATATACCAATACCTGATAACGTTTGACGTTATATACTATTACCTTATAACGTATAACGTTATATACTATTACCTAATAACTTATAACGTTATATACTACTAGCTTATAACGTATAACGTTATATAGTATTAGCTTATGACGTATAACGTTAAATACTATTACCTTATAACGTATAACGTTATATACTATTAGCTTATAACGTATAACGTTATATACCATTACCTTATAACGTATAACGTTATACAGTATTAGCTTGTGACGTATGACGTTAAATACTATTACCTTATAACGTATTACGTTATATACCATTACCTTATAACGTCTGACGTTATATAGTATTACCTTATAACGTATAACGTTATATACTATTACCTTATAAAGTATAACGTTATATACTATTAGCTTATAACGTATAGTGTTATATAGTATTAGCTTATGACGTATAACGTTAAATACTATTACCTTATAACGTATAACGTTATATACTATTAGCTTATAACGTATGACGTTATATAGTATTACGGTGAAATGTATAACGTTATATACTATTAGCTTATAACGTATAACGTTATATACTATTAGCTTATAACGTATAACGTTGTATACTATTAGCTTATAACGTATAACGTTATATACTATTAGCTTATAACGTATAACGTTATATACTATTAGCTTATAACGTATAACGTTATATACTATTACCTTATAACGTATAACGTTATATACCATTACCTTATAACGTTTGACGTTACATAATATTACCTTATAACGTATAACCTTATATACTATTACCTTATAACGTATGACGTTATATAGTATTACGGTGAAATGTATAACGTTATATACTATTACCTTATAACGTATGACGTTATATACTCTTACCTTATAACGTATAACGTTATATACTATTACCTAATAACGTATAACGTTATATACTATTAGCTTATAACGTATAACGTTATATAGTATTAGCTTATGACGTATAACGTTAAATACTATTACCTTATAACGTATAACGTTATATACTATTAGCTTATGACGTATAACGTTATATACCATTACCTTATAACGTATAACGTTATACAGTATTAGCTTATGACGTATGACGTTATATACTATTACCTTATAACGTATGACGTTATATAGTATTACGGTATAACGTATAACGTTATATACTATTACCTTATAACGTATAACGTTACATACAATTATCTTGTAACGTTTGACGTTATATACTATTACCTTATAACGTATAACGTTATATACTATTAGCTTATAACGTATAACGTTATATACTATTACGTTATAACGTATGACGTTATATAGTAGTACGGTATAACGTATAACGTTATATACCATTACCTTATAACGTTATATACCATTACCTTATAACGTATAACATTATATACTATTAGCTTATAACGTATGACGTTATATAGTACTACGGTATAACGTATAACGTTATATACTATTACCTTATAACGTATAACGTTATATACTATTACCTTATAACGTATAACGTTATACAATATTAGCTTATAACGTATGACGTTATATAGTATTACGGTGAAATGTATAACGTTATATACTATTAGCTTATAACGTATAACGTTATATACTATTAGCTTATAACGTATAACGTTATATACTATTATCTTATAACGTATAACGTTGTATACTATTAGCTTATAACGTATAACGTTATATACTATTAGCTTATAACGTATAACGTTATATGCTATTACCTTATAACGTATGACATTATATAGTATTACGGTATAACGTATAACGTTATGTACTATTACCTTATAACGTATAACGTTATATACCATTACCTTATAACGTTTGACGTTATATACTATTACCTTATAACGTATGACGTTATATAGTATTACGGTGAAATGTATAACGTTATATACTATTAGCTTATAACGTATAACGTTATATACTATTAGCTTATAACGTATAACGTTGTATACTATTAGCTTATAACGTATAACGTTATATACTATTAGCTTATAACGTATAACGTTATATACTATTAGCTTATAACGTATAACGTTGTATACTATTAGCTTATAACGTATAACGTTGTATACTATTAGCTTATAACGTATAACGTTATATACTATTAGCTTATAACGTATAACGTTATATACTATTAGCTTATAACGTATAACGTTATATACCATTACCTTATAACGTATAACGTTATACAGTATTAGCTAATGACGTATGACGTTAAATACTATTACCTTATAACGTATTACGTTATATACCATTACCTTATAACGTCTGACGTTATATAGTATTACCTTATAACGTATAACGTTATATAGTATTACGGTGAAATGTATAACGTTATATACTATTAGCTTATAACGTATAACGTTATATACTATTAGCTTATAACGTATAGTGTTATATAGTATTAGCTTATGACGTATAACGTTAAATACTATTACCTTATAACGTATAACGTTATATACTATTAGCTTATGACGTATAACGTTATATACCATTACCTTATAACGTATAACGTTATACAGTATTAGCTTATGACGTATGACGTTATATACTATTACCTTATAACGTATGACGTTATATAGTATTACGGTATAACGTATAACGTTATATACTATTACCTTACAACGTATAACGTTACATACAATTATCTTGTAACGTTTGACGTTATATACTATTACCTTATAACGTATAACGTTATATACTATTAGCTTATAACGTATAACGTTATATACTATTACCTTATAACGTATGACGTTATATAGTAGTACGGTATAACGTATAACGTTATATACCATTACCTTATAACGTTATATACCATTACCTTATAACGTATAACATTATATACTATTAGCTTATAACGTATGACGTTATATAGTACTACGGTATAACGTATAACGTTATATACTATTACCTTATAACGTATAACGTTATATACTATTACCTTATAACGTATAACGTTATATAATATTAGCTTATAACGTATGACGTTATATAGTATTACGGTGAAATGTATAACGTTATATACTATTAGCTTATAACGTATAACGTTATATACTATTAGCTTATAACGTATAACGTTATATACTATTAGCTTATAACGTATAACGTTGTATACTATTAGCTTATAACGTATAACGTTATATACTATTAGCTTATAACGTATAACGTTATATACTATTAGCTTATAACGTATAACGTTGTATACTATTAGCTTATAACGTATAACGTTATATACTATTAGCTTATAACGTATAACGTTATATACTATTAACTTATTACGTATAGTGTTATATAGTATTAGCTTATGACGTATAACGTTAAATACTATTACCTTATAACGTATAACGTTATATACTATTAGCTTATAACGTATATTATATATTATTATCTTATAACGTATAACGTTATATACTATTAGCTTAAAACGTATAACGTTACATACTATTACCTTGTAACGTATAACGTTATATACTATTACCTTATAACGTATAACGTTATATACTATTAGCTTATAACGTATAACGTTATATACCATTACCTTATAACGTATAACGTTATACAGTATTAGCTAATGACGTATGACGTTAAATACTATTACCTTATAACGTATTACGTTATATACCATTACCTTATAACGTCTGACGTTATATAGTATTACCTTATAACGTATAACGTTATATACTATTACCTTATAAAGTATAACGTTATATACTATTAGCTTATAACGTATAACGTTATATACTATTAGCTTATAAAGTATAAGGTTATATACTATTACCTAATAACGAATAACGTTATATACTATTAGCTTATAACGTATAACGTTACATACTATTACCTTGTAACGTATAACGTTATATACTATTACCTTATAACGTATGACGTTATATACTATTAGCTTATAACGTATAACGATATATACTATTAGCTTATAACGTATAATGTTATATAGCATTAGCTTATGACGTATAACGTTAAATATTATTACCTTATTACGTATAACGTTATATACTATTAGCTTATAACGTATAACGTTATATATTATTACCTTATAAAGTATAACGTTATATACTATTACCTTATAACGTATAACGTTATACACTATTTGCTTATAACGTATAACGTTATATAGTATTAGCTTATGACGTACAACGTTAAATACTATTACCTTATAACGTATAACGTTATATACTATTAGCTTATAACGTATAACGTTATATACCAATACCTTATAACGTTTGACGATATATACTATTACCATATAACGTATAACGTTATATACTATTACCTAATAACGTATAACGTTATATACTATTAGCTTATAACGTATAACGTTATATAGTATTAGCTTATGACGTATAACGTTAAATACTATTACCTTATAGCGTATAACGTTATATACTATTAGCTTATAACGTATAACGTTATATACCATTACCTTATAACGTATAAAGTTGTACAGTATTAGCTTATGACGTATGACGTTAAATACTATTACCTTATAACGTATAACGTTATATACCATTACCTTATAACGTATAACGTTACATACTATTAGCTTATAACGTATAACGTTACATACTATTACCTTATAACGTATGACGTTATATAGTATTACGGTATATAACGTATAACGTTATGTACTATTACCTTATAACGTATAACGTTATATACCATTACCTTATAACGTTTGACGTTATATACTATTACCTTATAACGTATAACGTTATATATTATTACCTTATAAAGTATAACGATATATACTATTAGCTTATAACGTATAACGATATATACTATTACCTTATAACGTATGACGTTATATAGTATTACGGTGAAATGTATAACGTTATATACTATTACCTTATAACGTATGACGTTATATACTATTACCTTATAACGTATAACGTTATATACCATTACCTTATAACGTATAACGTTATACAGTATTAGCTTATGACGTATGACGTTATATACTATTACCTTATAACGTATAACGTTATATACCATTACCTTATAACGTATAACGTTACATACTATTAGCTTATAACGTATAACGTTATATACTATTACCTTATAACGTATGACGTTATATAGTATTACGGTATAACGTATAACGTTATATACTATTACCTTATAACGTATAACGTTACATACAATTATCTTGTAACGTTTGACGTTATATACTATTACCTTATAACGTATAACGTTATATACTATTACCTTATAACGTATGACGTTATATACTATTACCTTATAACGTATAACGTTATATACCATTACCTTATAACGTTTGACGTTATATACTATTACCTCATAACGTATAACGTTATATATTATTACCTTATAAAGTATAACGTTATATACTATTAGCTTATAACGTATAACGATATATACTATTACCTTATAACGTATGACGTTATATAGTATTACGGTGAAATGTATAACGTTATATACTATTACCTTATAACGTATGACGTTATATACTATTACCTTATAACGTATAACGTTATATACTATTACCTAATAACGTATAACGTTATATAATATTAGCTTATAACGTATAACGTTATATAGTATTAGCTTATGACGTATAACGTTAAATACTATTACCTTATAACGTATAACGTTATATACTATTAGCTTATGACGTATAACGTTATATACCATTACCTTATAACGTATAACGTTATACAGTATTAGCTTATGACGTATGACGTTATATACTATTACTTTATAACGTATGACGTTATATACCATTACCTTATAACGTCTGACGTTATATAGTATTACCTTATAACGTATAACGTTATATACTATTACCTTATAAAGTATAACGTTATATACTATTAGCTTATAACGTATAACGTTATATACTATTAGCTTATAAAGTATAAGGTTATATACTATTACCTAATAACGTATAACGTTATATACTATTAGCTTATAACGTATAACGTTACATACTATTACCTTGTAACGTATAACGTTATATACTATTACCTTATAACGTATGACGTTATATACTATTAGCTTATAACGTATAACGATATATACTATTAGCTTATAACGTATAATGTTATATAGTATTAGCTTATGACGTATAACGTTAAATATTATTACCTTATTACGTATAACGTTATATACTATTAGCTTATAACGTATAACGTTATATATTATTACCTTATAAAGTATAACGTTATATACTATTACCTTATAACGTATAACGTTATACACTATTTGCTTATAACGTATAACGTTATATAGTATTAGCTTATGACGTACAACGTTAAATACTATTACCTTATAACGTATAACGTTATATACTATTAGCTTATAACGTATAACGTTATATACCAATACCTTATAACGTTTGACGATATATACTATTACCATATAACGTATAACGTTATATACTATTACCTAATAACGTATAACGTTATATACTATTAGCTTATAACGTATAACGTTATATAGTATTAGCTTATGACGTATAACGTTAAATACTATTACCTTATAGCGTATAACGTTATATACTATTAGCTTATAACGTATAACGTTATATACCATTACCTTATAACGTATAAAGTTGTACAGTATTAGCTTATGACGTATGACGTTAAATACTATTACCTTATAACGTATAACGTTATATACCATTACCTTATAACGTATAACGTTACATACTATTAGCTTATAACGTATAACGTTACATACTATTACCTTATAACGTATGACGTTATATAGTATTACGGTATATAACGTATAACGTTATGTACTATTACCTTATAACGTATAACGTTATATACCATTACCTTATAACGTTTGACGTTATATACTATTACCTTATAACGTATAACGTTATATATTATTACCTTATAAAGTATAACGATATATACTATTAGCTTATAACGTATAACGATATATACTATTACCTTATAACGTATGACGTTATATAGTATTACGGTGAAATGTATAACGTTATATACTATTACCTTATAACGTATGACGTTATATACTATTACCTTATAACGTATAACGTTATATACCATTACCGTATAACGTATAACGTTATACAGTATTAGCTTATGACGTATGACGTTATATACTATTACCTTATAACGTATAACGTTATATACCATTACCTTATAACGTATAACGTTACATACTATTAGCTTATAACGTATAACGTTATATACTATTACATTATAACGTATGACGTTATATAGTATTACGGTATAACGTATAACGTTATATACTATTACCTTATAACGTATAACGTTACATACAATTATCTTGTAACGTTTGACGTTATATACTATTACCTTATAACGTATAACGTTATATACTATTACCTTATAACGTATGACGTTATATACTATTACCTTATAACGTATAACGTTATATACCATTACCTTATAACGTTTGACGTTATATACTATTACCTTATAACGTATAACGTTATATATTATTACCTTATAAAGTATAACGTTATATACTATTAGCTTATAACGTATAACGATATATACTATTACCTTATAACGTATGACGTTATATAGTATTACGGTGAAATGTATAACGTTATATACTATTACCTTATAACGTATGACGTTATATACTATTACCTTATAACGTATAACGTTATATACTATTACCTAATAACGTATAACGTTATATAATATTAGCTTATAACGTATAACGTTATATAGTATTAGCTTATGACGTATAACGTTAAATACTATTACCTTATAACGTATAACGTTATATACTATTAGCTTATGACGTATAACGTTATATACCATTACCTTATAACGTATAACGTTATACAGTATTAGCTTATGACGTATGACGTTATATACTATTACTTTATAACGTATGACGTTATATACCATTACCTTATAACGTCTGACGTTATATAGTATTACCTTATAACGTATAACGTTATATACTATTACCTTATAAAGTATAACGTTATATACTATTAGCTTATAACGTATAACGTTATATACTATTAGCTTATAAAGTATAAGGTTATATACTATTACCTAATAACGTATAACGTTATATACTATTAGCTTATAACGTATAACGTTACATACTATTACCTTGTAACGTATAACGTTATATACTATTACCTTATAACGTATGACGTTATATACTATTAGCTTATAACGTATAACGATATATACTATTAGCTTATAACGTATAATGTTATATAGTATTAGCTTATGACGTATAACGTTAAATATTATTACCTTATTACGTATAACGTTATATACTATTAGCTTATAACGTATAACGTTATATATTATTACCTTATAAAGTATAACGTTATATACTATTACCTTATAACGTATAACGTTATACACTATTTGCTTATAACGTATAACGTTATATAGTATTAGCTTATGACGTACAACGTTAAATACTATTACCTTATAACGTATAACGTTATATACTATTAGCTTATAACGTATAACGTTATATACCAATACCTTATAACGTTTGACGATATATACTATTACCATATAACGTATAACGTTATATACTATTACCTAATAACGTATAACGTTATATACTATTAGCTTATAACGTATAACGTTATATAGTATTAGCTTATGACGTATAACGTTAAATACTATTACCTTATAGCGTATAACGTTATATACTATTAGCTTATAACGTATAACGTTATATACCATTACCTTATAACGTATAAAGTTGTACAGTATTAGCTTATGACGTATGACGTTAAATACTATTACCTTATAACGTATAACGTTATATACCATTACCTTATAACGTATAACGTTACATACTATTAGCTTATAACGTATAACGTTACATACTATTACCTTATAACGTATGACGTTATATAGTATTACGGTATATAACGTATAACGTTATGTACTATTACCTTATAACGTATAACGTTATATACCATTACCTTATAACGTTTGACGTTATATACTATTACCTTATAACGTATAACGTTATATATTATTACCTTATAAAGTATAACGATATATACTATTAGCTTATAACGTATAACGATATATACTATTACCTTATAACGTATGACGTTATATAGTATTACGGTGAAATGTATAACGTTATATACTATTACCTTATAACGTATGACGTTATATACTATTACCTTATAACGTATAACGTTATATACCATTACCTTATAACGTATAACGTTATACAGTATTAGCTTATGACGTATGACGTTATATACTATTACCTTATAACGTATAACGTTATATACCATTACCTTATAACGTATAACGTTACATACTATTAGCTTATAACGTATAACGTTATATACTATTACCTTATAACGTATGACGTTATATAGTATTACGGTATAACGTATAACGTTATATACTATTACCTTATAACGTATAACGTTACATACAATTATCTTGTAACGTTTGACGTTATATACTATTACCTTATAACGTATAACGTTATATACTATTACCTTATAACGTATGACGTTATATAATATTAGCTTATAACGTATGACGTTATATAGTATTACGGTGAAATGTATAACGTTATATACTATTACCTTATAACGTATGACGTTATATACTATTACCTTATAACGTATAACGTTATATACTATTACCTAATAACGTATAACGTTATATAATATTAGCTTATAACGTATAACGTTATATAGTATTAGCTTATGACGTATAACGTTAAATACTATTACCTTATAACGTATAACGTTATATACTATTAGCTTATGACGTATAACGTTATATACCATTACCTTATAACGTATAACGTTATACAGTATTAGCTTATGACGTATGACGTTATATACTATTACTTTATAACGTATGACGTTATATAGTATTACGCTATAACGTATAACGTTATATACTATTACCTTATAACGTATAACGTTACATACAATTATCTTGTAACGTTTGACGTTATATACTATTACCTTATAACGTATAACGTTATATACTATTAGCTTATAACGTATAACGTTATATACTATTACCTTATAACGTATGACGTTATATAGTAGTACGGTATAACGTATAACGTTATATACCATTACCTTATAACGTTATATACCATTACCTTATAACGTATAACATTATATACTATTAGCTTATAACGTATGACGTTATATAGTACTACGGTATAACGTATAACGTTATATACTATTACCTTATAACGTATAACGTTATATACTATTACCTTATAACGTATAACGTTATATAATATTAGCTTATAACGTATGACGTTATATAGTATTACGGTGAAATGTATAACGTTATATACTATTAGCTTATAACGTATAACGTTATATACTATTAGCTTATAACGTATAACGTTATATACTAATAGCTTATAACGTATAACGTTGTATACTATTAGCTTATAACGTATAACGTTATATACTATTAGCTTATAACGTATAACGTTATATACTATTACCTTATAACGTATGACATTATATAGTATTACGGTATAACGTATAACGTTATGTACTATTACCTTATAACGTATAACGTTATATACCATTACCTTATAACGTTTGACGTTATATACTATTACCTTATAACGTATGACGTTATATAGTATTACGGTGAAATGTATAACGTTATATACTATTAGCTTATAACGTATAACGTTATATACTATTAGCTTATAACGTATAACGTTGTATACTATTAGCTTATAACGTATAACGTTATATACTATTAGCTTATAACGTATAACGTTATATACTATTAGCTTATAACGTATAACGTTGTATACTATTAGCTTATAACGTATAACGTTATATACTATTAGCTTATAACGTATAACGTTATATACTATTAACTTATAACGTATAACGTTATATACCATTACCTTATAACGTATAACGTTATACAGTATTAGCTAATGACGTATGACGTTAAATACTATTACCTTATAACGTATTACGTTATATACCATTACCTTATAACGTCTGACGTTATATATTATTACCTTATAAAGTATAACGTTATATACTATTACCTTATAACGTATAACGTTATACACTATTTGCTTATAACGTATAACGTTATATAGTATTAGCTTATGACGTACAACGTTAAATACTATTACCTTATAACGTATAACGTTATATACTATTAGCTTATAACGTATAACGTTATATACCAATACCTTATAACGTTTGACGTTATATACTATTAGCTTATAACGTATAACGTTATATACCAATACCTTATAACGTTTGACGTTATATACTATTACCATATAACGTATAACGTTATATACTATTACCTAATAACGTATAACGTTATATACTATTAGCTTATAACGTATAACGTTATATAGTATTAGCTTATGACGTATAACGTTAAATACTATTACCTTATAGCGTATAACGTTATATACTATTAGCTTATAACGTATAACGTTATATACCATTACCTTATAACGTATAAAGTTGTACAGTATTAGCTTATGACGTATGACGTTAAATACTATTACCTTATAACGTATAACGTTATATACCATTACCTTATAACGTATAACGTTACATACTATTAGCTTATAACGTATAACGTTATATACTTATTACCTTATAACGTATGACGTTATATAGTATTACGGTATATAACGTATAACGTTATGTACTATTACCTTATAACGTATAACGTTATATACCATTACCTTATAACGTTTGACGTTATATACTATTACCTTATAACGTATAACGTTATATATTATTACCTTATAAAGTATAACGATATATACTATTAGCTTATAACGTATAACGATATATACTATTACCTTATAACGTATGACGTTATATAGTATTACGGTGAAATGTATAACGTTATATACTATTACCTTATAACGTATGACGTTATATACTATTACCTTATAACGTATAACGTTATATACTATTACCTAATAACGTACAACGTTATATACTATTAGCTTATAACGTATAACGTTATATAGTATTAGCTTATGACGTATAACGTTAAATACTATTACCTTATAACGTATAACGTTATATACTATTAGCTTATGACGTATAACTTTATATACCATTACCTTATAACGTATAACGTTATACAGTATTAGCTTATGACGTATGACGTTATATACTATTACCTTATAACGTATAACGTTATGTACCATTACCTTATAACGTTTGACGTTATATACTATTACCTTATAACGTATAACGTTATATATTATTACCTTATAAAGTATAACGTTATATACTATTAGCTTATAACGTATAACGATATATACTATTACCTTATAACGTATGACGTTATATAGTATTACGGTGAAATGTATAACGTTATATACTATTACCTTATAACGTATGACGTTATATACTATTACCTTATAACGTATAACGTTATATACTATTACCTAATAACGTATAACGTTATATACTATTAGCTTATAACGTATAACGTTATATAGTATTAGCTTATGACGTATAACGTTAAATACTATTACCTTATAACGTATAACGTTATATACTATAAGCTTATGACGTATAACGTTATATACCATTACCTTATAACGTATAACGTTATACAGTATTAGCTTATGACGTATGACTTTATATAATATTACCTTATAACGTATAACGTTATATACTATTAGCTTATAACGTATAACGTTATATAGTATTAGCTTATGACGTATAACGTTAAATACTATTACCTTATAACGTATAACGTTATATACTATTAGCTTATGACGTATAACGTTATATACCATTACCTTATAACGTATAACGTTATACAGTATTAGCTTATGACGTATGACGTTATATACTATTACCTTATAACGTATAACGTTATATACTATTACCTTGTAACGTATAACGTTACATACAATTATCTTGTAACGTTTGACGTTATATACTATTACCTTATAACGTATAACGTTATATACTATTAGCTTATAACGTATAACGTTATATACTATTACCTTATAACGTATGACGTTATATAGTAGAACGGTATAACGTATAACGTTATATACCATATACTTATAACGTTATATACCATTACCTTATAACGTATAACATTATGTACTATTAGCTTATAACGTATGACGTTATATAGTACTACGGTATAACGTATAACGTTATATACTATTACCTTATAACGTATAACGTTATATACTATTACCTTATAACGTATAACGTTATATACTATTACCTTATAACGTATAACGTTATATAATATTAGCTTATAACGTATGACGTTATATAGTATTACGGTGAAATGTATAACGTTATATACTATTAGCTTATTACGTATAACGTTATATACTATTAGCTTATAACGTATAACGTTATATACTATTAGCTTATAACGTATAACGTTGTATACTATTAGCTTATAACGTATAACGTTATATACTATTAGCTTATAACGTATAACGTTATATACTATTACCTTATAACGTATGACATTATATAGTATTACGGTATAACGTATAACGTTATGTACTATTACCTTATAACGTATAACGTTATATACCATTACCTTATAACGTTTGACGTTATATACTATTACCTTATAACGTATGACGTTATATAGTATTACGGTGAAATGTATAACGTTAAATACTATTAGCTTATAACGTATAACGTTATATACTATTAGCTTATAACGTATAACGTTGTATACTATTAGCTTATAACGTATAACGTTATATACTATTAGCTTATAACGTATAACGTTATATACTATTAGCTTATAACGTATAACGTTGTATACTATTAGCTTATAACATATAACGTTATATACTATTAGCTTATAACGTATAACGTTATATACTATTAACTTATAACGTATAGTGTTATATAGTATTAGCTTATGACGTATAACGTTAAATACTATTACCTTATAACGTATAACGTTATATACTATTAGCTTATAACGTATATTATATATTATTACCTTATAACGTATAACGTTATATACTATTAGCTTAAAACGTATAACGTTACATACTATTACCTTGTAACGTATAACGTTATATACTATTACCTTATAACGTATAACGTTATATACTATTAGCTTATAACGTATAACGTTATATACCATTACCTTATAACGTATAACGTTATACAGTATTAGCTAATGACGTATGACGTTAAATACTATTACCTTATAACGTATTACGTTATATACCATTACCTTATAACGTCTGACGTTATATAGTATTACCTTATAACGTATAACGTTATATACTATTACCTTATAAAGTATAACGTTATATACTATTAGCTTATAACCTATAACGTTATATACTATTAGCTTATAAAGTATAAGGTTATATACTATTACCTAATAACGTATAACGTTATATACTATTAGCTTATAACGTATAACGTTACATACTATTACCTTGTAACGTATAACGTTATATACTATTACCTTATAACGTATGACGTTATATACTATTAGCTTATAACGTATAACGATATATACTATTAGCTTATAACGTATAATGTTATATAGTATTAGCTTATGACGTATAACGTTAAATATTATTACCTTATTACGTATAACGTTATATACTATTAGCTTATAACGTATAACGTTATATATTATTACCTTATAACGTATAACGTTATATACCATTACCTTATAACGTATAACGTTATACAGTATTAGCTTATGACGTATGACGTTATATACTATTACCTTATAACGTATAACGTTATATACCATTACCTTATAACGTATAACGTTACATACTATTAGCTTATAACGTATAACGTTATATACTATTACCTTATAACGTATGACGTTATATAGTATTACGGTATAACGTATAACGTTATATACTATTACCTTATAACGTATAACGTTACATACAATTATCTTGTAACGTTTGACGTTATATACTATTACCTTATAACGTATAACGTTATATACTATTACCTTATAACGTATGACGTTCTATACTATTACCTTATAACGTATAATGTTATATACCATTACCTTATAACGTTTGACGTTATATACTATTACCTTATAACGTATAACGTTATATATTATTACCTTATAAAATATAACGTTATATACTATTAGCTTATAACGTATAACGATATATACTATTACCTTATAACGTATGACGTTATATAGTATTACGGTGAAATGTATAACGTTATATACTATTACCTTATAACGTATGACGTTATATACTATTACCTTATAACGTATAACGTTATATACTATTACCTAATAACGTATAACGTTATATAATATTAGCTTATAACGTATAACGTTATATAGTATTAGCTTATGACGTATAACGTTAAATACTATTACCTTATAACGTATAACGTTATATACTATTAGCTTATGACGTATAACGTTATATACCATTACCTTATAACGTATAACGTTATACAGTATTAGCTTATGACGTATGACGTTATATACTATTACTTTATAACGTATGACGTTATATAGTATTACGGTATAACGTATAACGTTATATACTATTACCTTATAACGTATAACGTTACATACAATTATCTTGTAACGTTTGACGTTATATACTATTACCTTATAACGTATAACGTTATATACTATTAGCTTATAACGTATAACGTTATATACTATTACCTTATAACGTATGACGTTATATAGTAGTACGGTATAACGTATAACGTTATATACCATTACCTTATAACGTTATATACCATTACCTTATAACGTATAACATTATATACTATTAGCTTATAACGTATGACGTTATATAGTACTACGGTATAACGTATAACGTTATATACTATTACCTTATAACGTATAACGTTATATACTATTACCTTATAACGTATAACGTTATATAATATTAGCTTATAACGTATGACGTTATATAGTATTACGGTGAAATGTATAACGTTATATACTATTAGCTTATAACGTATAACGTTATATACTATTAGCTTATAACGTATAACGTTATATACTATTAGCTTATAACGTATAACGTTGTATACTATTAGCTTATAACGTATAACGTTATATACTATTAGCTTATAACGTATAACGTTATATACTATTACCTTATAACGTATGACATTATATAGTATTACGGTATAACGTATAACGTTATGTACTATTACCTTATAACGTATAACGTTATATACCATTACCTTATAACGTTTGACGTTATATACTATTACCTTATAACGTATGACGTTATATAGTATTACGGTGAAATGTATAACGTTATATACTATTAGCTTATAACGTATAACGTTATATACTATTAGCTTATAACGTATAACGTTGTATACTATTAGCTTATAACGTATGACGTTATATACTATTAGCTTATAACGTATAACGTTATATACTATTAGCTTATAACGTATAACGTTGTATACTATTAGCTTATAACGTATAACGTTATATACTATTAGCTTATAACGTATAACGTTATATACTATTAACTTATAACGTATAACGTTATATACCATTACCTTATAACGTATAACGTTATACAGTATTAGCTAATGACGTATGACGTTAAATACTATTACCTTATAACGTATTACGTTATATACCATTACCTTATAACGTCTGACGTTATATATTATTACCTTATAAAGTATAACGTTATATACTATTACCTTATAACGTATAACGTTATACACTATTTGCTTATAACGTATAACGTTATATAGTATTAGCTTATGACGTACAACGTTAAATACTATTACCTTATAACGTATAACGTTATATACTATTAGCTTATAACGTATAACGTTATATACCAATACCTTATAACGTTTGACGTTATATACTATTAGCTTATAACGTATAACGTTATATACCAATACCTTATAACGTTTGACGTTATATACTATTACCATATAACGTATAACGTTATATACTATTACCTAATAACGTATAACGTTATATACTATTAGCTTATAACGTATAACGTTATATAGTATTAGCTTATGACGTATAACGTTAAATACTATTACCTTATAGCGTATAACGTTATATACTATTAGCTTATAACGTATAACGTTATATACCATTACCTTATAACGTATAAAGTTGTACAGTATTAGCTTATGACGTATGACGTTAAATACTATTACCTTATAACGTATAACGTTATATACCATTACCTTATAACGTATAACGTTACATACTATTAGCTTATAACGTATAACGTTATATACTTATTACCTTATAACGTATGACGTTATATAGTATTACGGTATATAACGTATAACGTTATGTACTATTACCTTATAACGTATAACGTTATATACCATTACCTTATAAAGTTTGACGTTATATACTATTACCTTATAACGTATAACGTTATATATTATTACCTTATAAAGTATAACGATATATACTATTAGCTTATAACGTATAACGATATATACTATTACCTTATAACGTATGACGTTATATAGTATTACGGTGAAATGTATAACGTTATATACTATTACCTTATAACGTATGACGTTATATACTATTACCTTATAACGTATAACGTTATATACTATTACCTAATAACGTACAACGTTATATACTATTAGCTTATAACGTATAACGTTATATAGTATTAGCTTATGACGTATAACGTTAAATACTATTACCTTATAACGTATAACGTTATATACTATTAGCTTATGACGTATAACTTTATATACCATTACCTTATAACGTATAACGTTATACAGTATTAGCTTATGACGTATGACGTTATATACTATTACCTTATAACGTATAACGTTATGTACCATTACCTTATAACGTTTGACGTTATATACTATTACCTTATAACGTATAACGTTATATATTATTACCTTATAAAGTATAACGTTATATACTATTAGCTTATAACGTATAACGATATATACTATTACCTTATAACGTATGACGTTATATAGTATTACGGTGAAATGTATAACGTTATATACTATTACCTTATAACGTATGACGTTATATACTATTACCTTATAACGTATAACGTTATATACTATTACCTAATAACGTATAACGTTATATACTATTAGCTTATAACGTATAACGTTATATAGTATTAGCTTATGACGTATAACGTTAAATACTATTACCTTATAACGTATAACGTTATATACTATAAGCTTATGACGTATAACGTTATATACCATTACCTTATAACGTATAACGTTATACAGTATTAGCTTATGACGTATGACGTTATATAATATTACCTTATAACGTATAACGTTATATACTATTAGCTTATAACGTATAACGTTATATAGTATTAGCTTATGACGTATAACGTTAAATACTATTACCTTATAACGTATAACGTTATATACTATTAGCTTATGACGTATAACGTTATATACCATTACCTTATAACGTATAACGTTATACAGTATTAGCTTATGACGTATGACGTTATATACTATTACCTTATAACGTATGACGTTATATAGTATTACGGTATAACGTATAATGTTATATACTATTACCTTGTAACGTATAACGTTACATACAATTATCTTGTAACGTTTGACGTTATATACTATTACCTTATAACGTATAACGTTATATACTATTAGCTTATAACGTATAACGTTATATACTATTACCTTATAACGTATGACGTTATGTAGTAGAACGGTATAACGTATAACGTTATATACCATATACTTATAACGTTATATACCATTACCTTATAACGTATAACATTATATACTATTAGCTTATAACGTATGACGTTATATAGTACTACGGTATAACGTATAACGTTATATACTATTACCTTATAACGTATAACGTTATATACTATTACCTTATAACGTATAACGTTATATAATATTAGCTTATAACGTATGACGTTATATAGTATTACGGTGAAATGTATAACGTTATATACTATTAGCTCATTACGTATAACGTTATATACTATTAGCTTATAACGTATAACGTTATATACTATTAGCTTATAACGTATAACGTTGTATACTATTAGCTTATAACGTATAACGTTATATACTATTAGCTTATAACGTATAACGTTATATACTATTACCTTATAACGTATGACATTATATAGTATTACGGTATAACGTATAACGTTATGTACTATTACCTTATAACGTATAACGTTATATACCATTACCTTATAACGTTTGACGTTATATACTATTACCTTATAACGTATGACGTTATATAGTATTACGGTGAAATGTATAACGTTAAATACTATTAGCTTATAACGTATAACGTTATATACTATTAGCTTATAACGTATAACGTTGTATACTATTAGCTTATAACGTATAACGTTATATACTATTAGCTTATAACGTATAACGTTATATACTATTAGCTTATAACGTATAACGTTGTATACTATTAGCTTATAACATATAACGTTATATACTATTAGCTTATAACGTATAACGTTATATACTATTAACTTATAACGTATAGTGTTATATAGTATTAGCTTATGACGTATAACGTTAAATACTATTACCTTATAACGTATAACGTTATATACTATTAGCTTATAACGTATATTATATATTATTACCTTATAACGTATAACGTTACATACTATTAGCTTAAAACGTATAACGTTACATACTATTACCTTGTAACGTATAACGTTATATACTATTACCTTATAACGTATAACGTTATATACTATTAGCTTATAACGTATAACGTTATATACCATTACCTTATAACGTATAACGTTATACAGTATTAGCTAATGACGTATGACGTTAAATACTATTACCTTATAACGTATTACGTTATATACCATTACCTTATAACGTCTGACGTTATATAGTATTACCTTATAACGTATAACGTTATATACTATTACCTTATAAAGTATAACGTTATATACTATTAGCTTATAACCTATAACGTTATATACTATTAGCTTATAAAGTATAAGGTTATATACTATTACCTAATAACGTATAACGTTATATACTATTAGCTTATAACGTATAACGTTACATACTATTACCTTGTAACGTATAACGTTATATACTATTACCTTATAACGTATGACGTTATATACTATTAGCTTATAACGTATAACGATATATACTATTAGCTTATAGCGTATAATGTTATATAGTATTAGCTTATGACGTATAACGTTAAATATTATTACCTTATTACGTATAACGTTATATACTATTAGCTTATAACGTATAACGTTATATATTATTACCTTATAAAGTATAACGTTATATACTATTACCTTATAACGTATAACGTTATACACTATTTGCTTATAACGTATAACGTTATATAGTATTAGCTTATGACGTACAACGTTAAATACTATTACCTTATAACGTATAACGTTATATACTATTAGCTTATAACGTATAACGTTATATACCAATACCTTATAACGTTTGACGTTATATACTATTACCATATAACGTATAACGTTATATACTATTACCTAATAACGTATAACGTTATATACTATTAGCTTATAACGTATAACGTTATATAGTATTAGCTTATGACGTATAACGTTAAATACTATTACATTATAGCGTATAACGTTATATACTATTAGCTTATAACGTATAACGTTATATACCATTACCTTATAACGTATAAAGTTGTACTGTATTAGCTTATGACGTATGACGTTAAATACTATTACCTTATAACGTATAACGTTATATACTATTACCTTATAACGTATGACGTTATATAGTAGTACGGTATAACGTATAACGTTATATACCATTACCTTATAACGTTATATACCATTACCTTATAACGTATAACATTATATACTATTAGCTTATAACGTATGACGTTATATAGTACTACGGTATAACGTATAACGTTATATACTATTACCTTATAACGTATAACGTTATATACTATTACCTTATAACGTATAACGTTATATAATATTAGCTTATAACGTATGACGTTATATAGTATTACGGTGAAATGTATAACGTTATATACTATTAGCTTATAACGTATAACGTTATATACTATTAGCTTATAACGTATAACGTTATATACTATTAGCTTATAACGTATAACGTTGTATACTATTAGCTTATAACGTATAACGTTATATACTATTAGCTTATAACGTATAACGTTATATACTATTACCTTATAACGTATGACATTATATAGTATTACGGTATAACGTATAACGTTATGTACTATTACCTTATAACGTATAACGTTATATACCATTACCTTATAACGTTTGACGTTATATACTATTACCTTATAACGTATGACGTTATATAGTATTACGGTGAAATGTATAACGTTATATACTATTAGCTTATAACGTATAACGTTATATACTATTAGCTTATAACGTATAACGTTGTATACTATTAGCTTATAACGTATAACGTTATATACTATTAGCTTATAACGTATAACGTTATATACTATTAGCTTATAACGTATAACGTTATATACTATTACCTTATAACGTATAACGTTATATACCATTACCTTATAACGTTTGACGTTACATAATATTATCATATAACGTATAACATTATATACTACTACCTTATAACGTATAACGTTATATACTATTAGCTTATAACGTATAACGTTATATACTAATAACTTATAACGTATAGTGTTATATAGTATTAGCTTATGACGTATAACGTTAAATACTATTACCTTCTAACGTATAACGTTATATACTATTAGCTTATAACGTATATTATATATTATTACCTTATAACGTATAACGTTATATACTATTAGCTTAAAACGTATAACGTTACATACTATTACCTTGAAACGTATAACGTTATATACTATTACCTTATAACGTATAACGTTATATACTATTAGCTTATAACGTATAACGTTATATACCATTACCTTATAACGTATAACGTTATACAGTATTAGCTAATGACGTATGACGTTAAATACTATTACCTTATAACGTATTACGTTATATACCATTACCTTATAACGTCTGACGTTATATAGTATTACCTTATAACGTATAACGTTATATACTATTACCTTATGAAGTATAACGTTATATACTATTAGCTTATAACGTATAACGTTATATACTATTAGCTTATAACGTATAAGGTTATATACTATTACCTAATAACGTATAACGTTATATACTATTAGCTTAAAACGTATAACGTTACATAGTATTACCTTGTAACGTATAACGTTATATACTATTACCTTATAACGTATGACGTTATATACTATTAGCTGATGACGTATAACGTTATATACCTTTACCTTATAACGTATAACGTTATACAATATTAGCTTATGACGTATGACGTGAAATACTATTACCTTATAACGTATAACGTTATATACCATTACCTTATAACGTTTGACGTTACATAGTATTACCTTATAACGTATAACGTTATATACTATTACCTTATAACGTATAACGTTATATACTATTAGCTTATAACGTATAAGGTTATATACTATTACCTAATAACGTATAACGTTATATACTATTAGCTTATAACGTATAACGTTATATGGTATTAGGTTATGACGTATAACGTTAAATACTATTAACTTATAACGTATAACGTTATATACTATTAGCTTATGACGTATAACGTTATATACCATTACCTTATAACGTATAACGTTATACAGTATTAGCTTATGACGTATGACGTTAAATACTATTACCTTATAACGTATAACGTTATATACTATTAGCTTATAACGTATATTATATATTATTACCTTATAACGTATAACGTTATATACTATTAGCTTAAAACGTATAACGTTACATACTATTACCTTGTAACGTATAACGTTATATACTATTACCTTATAACGTATGACGTTATATACTATTAGCTTATAACGTATAACGATATATACTATTAGCTTATAACGTATAATGTTATATAGTATTAGCTTATGACGTATAACGTTAAATACTATTACCTTATTACGTATAACGTTATATACTATTAGCTTATAACGTACAACGTTATATATTATTACCTTATAAAGTATAACGTTATATACTATTACCTTATAACGTATAACGTTATATACTATTAGCTTATAACGTATAACGTTATATAGTGTTAGCTTATGACGTACAACGTTAAATACTATTACCTTATAACGTATAACGTTATATACTATTAGCTTATAACGTATAACGTTATATACCAATACCTTATAACGTTTGACGTTATATACTATTACCATATAACGTATAACATTATATACTATTACCTAATAACGTATAACGTTATATAATATTAGCTTATAACGTATAACGTTATATAGTATTAGCTTATGACATATAACGTTAAATACTATTACCTTATAGCGTATAACGTTATATACTATTAGCTTATAACGTATAACGATATATACTATTACCTTATAACGTATGACGTTATATAGTATTACGGTATAACGTATAACGTTATATACTATTACCTTATAACGTATAACGTTACATACAATTATCTCGTAACGTTTGACGTTATATACTATTACTTTATAACGTATAACGTTATATACTATTAGCTTATAACGTATAACGTTATATACTATTACCTTATAACGTATGACGTTATATAGTAGTACGGTATAACGTATAACGTTATATACTATTACCTTATAACGTATAACGTTATATACCATTACCTTATAACGTATAACGTTATATACTATTAGCTTATAACGTATGACGTTATATAGTTCTACGGTATAAGGTATAACGTTATATACTATTACCTTATAACGTATAACGTTATATACTATTACCTTATAACGTATAACGTTATATAATATTAGCTTATAACGTTTAACGTTATATAGTATTAGCTTATGACGTATGACGTTATATAGTATTACGGTATAACGTATAACGTTATATACTATTACCTTATAACGTATAACGTTATATACTATTACCTTATAACGTATAACGTTATATACTATTAGCTTATAACGTATAACGTTATATAGTATTAGCTTATGACGTACAACGTTAAATACTATTACCTTATAACGTATAACGTTATACACTATTAGCTTATAACGTATAACGTTATATACCAATACCTTATAACGTTTGACGTTATATACTATTACCTTATAACGTATAACGTTATATACTATTACCTAATAACGTATAACGTTATATACTATTAGCTTATAACGTATAACGTTATATAGTATTAGCTTATGACGTATAACGTTAAATACTATTACCTTATAACGTACAACGTTATATACTATTAGCTTATGACGTATAACGTTACATACCATTACCTTATAACTTATAACGTTATACAGTATTAGCTTATGACGTATGACGTTAAATACTATTACCTTATAACGTATAATGTTATATACCATCACCTTATAACGTTTGACGTTACATAGTATTACCTTATAACGTATAACGTTATATACTATTACCTTATAACGTATAACGTTATATACAATTAGCTTATAACGTATAACGTTGTATACTATTAGCTTATAACGTATAACGTTATATACTATTAGCTTATAACGTATGACGTTATATAGTAATACGGTATAACGTATAACGTTATATACTATTACCTTATAACGTATAACGTTATATACTATTACCTTATAACGTATAACGTTATATACTATTACCTTATAACGTATAATGTTATATAATATTAGCTTATAACGTATAACGTTATATAGTATTAGCTTATGACGTACAACGTTAAATACGATTACCTTATAACGTATAACGTTATATACTATTAGCTTATAACGTATAACGTTATATACCAATACCTTATAACGTTTGACGTTATATACTATTACCTTATAACGTATAACGTTATATACTATTACATAATAACGTATAACGTTATATACTATTAGCTTATAACGTATAACGTTATATAGTATTAGCTTATGGCGTATAACGTTAAATACTATTACCTTATAACGTATAACGTTATATACTGTTAGCTTATAATGCATAACGTTATATACTATTAGCTTATAATGCATAACGTTATATACTGTTACCTTATAACGTATAACGTTATACAGTATTAGCTTTTGACGTATGACGTTAAATACTCTTACCTTATAACGTATAACGTTATATACTATTACCTTATAACGTATAACGTTATATACTATTAGCTTATAACGTATAACGTTATATACCATTACCTTATAACGTATAACGTTATACAGTATTAGCTTATGACGTATGACGTTAAATACTATTACCTTATAACGTATTACGTTATATACCATTACCTTATAACGTCTGACGTTATATAGTATTACCTTATAACGTATAACGTTATATACTATTACCTTATAAAGTATAACGTTATATACTATTAGCTGATAACGTATAACGTTATATACTATTAGCTTATAACGTATAACGTTGTATACTATTAGCTTATAACGTATAACGTTATATACTATTAGCTTATAACGTATAACGTTATATACTATTACCTTATAACGTATGACGTTATATAGTATTACGGTATAACGTATAACGTTATGTACTATTACCATATAACGTATAACGTTATATACCATTACCTTAGAACGTTTGACATTATATACTATTACCTTATAACGTATAACGTTATATACTATTAGCTTATAACGTATAACGTTATATACTATTACCTTATAACGTATGACGTTATATAGTAGTACGGTATAACGTATAACGTTCTATACTATTACCTTATAACGGATAACGTTATATACCATTACCTTATAACGTATAACGTTATATACTATTAGCTTATAACGTACAACGTTATATAGTATTAGCTTATGACGTATAACGTTAAATACTATTACCTTGTAACGTATAACGTTATATACTATTACCTTATAACGTATAACGTTATATACTATTACCTTATAACGTATGACGTTATATAGTATTACGGTGAAATGTATAACGTTATATAATATTACCTTATAACGTATGACGTTATATAGTATTACGGTATAACGTATAACGTTATATACTATTACCTTATAACGTATACCGTTATATACTATTACCTTATAACGTATATCGTTACATACTATTACCTTGTAACGTATAACGTTATATACTATTACCTTATAACGTATAACGTTATATACTATTAGCTTATAACGTATGACGTTATATAGTAATACGGTATAAGGTATAACGGTATATACTATTACCTTATAACGTATAACGTTATATACTATTACCTTATAACGTATAACGTTATATACTATTACCTTATAACGTATAACGTTATATACAATTAGCTTATAACGTATAACGTTGTATACTATTAGCTTATAACGTATAACGTTATATACTATTAGCTTATAACGTATGACGTTATATAGTAATACGGTATAACGTATAACGTTCTATACTATTACCTTATAACGTATAACGTTATATACTATTACCTTATAACGTATAATGTTATATAATATTAGCTTATAACGTATAACGTTATATAGTATTAGCTTATGACGTACAACGTTAAATACGATTACCTTATAACGTATAACGTTATATACTATTAGCTTATAACGTATAACGTTATATACCAATACCTTATAACGTTTGACGTTATATACTATTACCTTATAACGTATAACGTTATATACTATTACATAATAACGTATAACGTTATATACTATTAGCTTATAACGTATAACGTTATATAGTATTAGCTTATGACGTATAACGTTAAATACTATTACCTTATAACGTATAACGTTATATACTATTAGCTTATAATGCATAACGTTATATACTATTAGCTTATAATGCATAACGTTATATACTGTTACCTTATAACGTATAACGTTATACAGTATTAGCTTTTGACGTATGACGTTAAATACTATTACCTTATAACGTATAACGTTATATACTATTACCTTATAACGTATAACGTTATATACTATTAGCTTATAACGTATAACGTTATATACCATTACCTTATAACGTATAACGTTATACAGTATTAGCTTATGACGTATGACGTTAAATACTATTACCTTATAACGTATTACGTTATATACCATTACCTTATAACGTCTGACGTTATATAGTATTACCTTATAACGTATAACGTTATATACTATTACCTTATAAAGTATAACGTTATATACTATTAGCTGATAACGTATAACGTTATATACTATTAGCTTATAACGTATAACGTTGTATACTATTAGCTTATAACGTATAACGTTATATACTATTAGCTTATAACGTATAACGTTATATACTATTACCTTATAACGTATGACGTTATATAGTATTACGGTATAACGTATAACGTTATGTACTATTACCTTATAACGTATAACGTTATATACCATTACCTTAGAACGTTTGACATTATATACTATTACCTTATAACGTATAACGTTATATACTATTAGCTTATAACGTATAACGTTATATACTATTACCTTATAACGTATGACGTTATATAGTAGTACGGTATAACGTATAACGTTCTATACTATTACCTTATAACGGATAACGTTATATACCATTACCTTATAACGTATAACGTTATATACTATTAGCTTATAACGTACAACGTTATATAGTATTAGCTTATGACGTATAACGTTAAATACTATTACCTTGTAACGTATAACGTTATATACTATTACCTTATAACGTATAACGTTACATACTATTACCTTGTAACGTATAACGTTATATACTATTACCTAATAACGTATGATGTTATATAGTATTACGGTATATCGTATAACGTTATATACTATTACCTTATAACGTATAACGTTATATACTATTACCTTATAACGTATGACGTTATATAGTATTACGGTGAAATGTATAACGTTATATAATATTACCTTATAACGTATGACGTTATATAGTATTACGGTATAACGTATAACGTTATATACTATCAGCTTATAACGTATAACGTTATATAGTATTAGCTTATGACGTATAACGTTAAATACTATTACCTTATAACGTATAACGTTATATACTATTAGCTTATGACGTACAACGTTAAATACTATTACCTTATAACGTATAACGTCATACAGTATTAGCTTATGACGTATGACGTTAAATACTATTACCTTATAACGTATAACGTTATATACTATTAGCTTATAACGTATAACGTTATATAGTATTACCCTATAACGTATAACGTTATATACTGTTACCTTATAACGTATAACGTTATATACTATTACCTTATAACGTATAACGTTATATACTATTAGCTTATAACGTATAACGTTATATACTATTACCTTATAACGTATGACGTTATATAGTAGTACGGTATAACGTATAACGTTCTATACTATTACCTTATAACGGATAACGTTATATACCATTACCTTATAACATATAACGTTATATACTATTAGCTTATAACGTACAACGTTATATAGTATTAGCTTATGACGTATAACGTTAAATACTACTACCTTGTAACGTTTAACGTTATATACTATTACCTTATAACGTATATCGTTACATACTATTACCTTGTAACGTATAACGTTATATACTATTACCTTATAACGTATAACGTTATATACTATTAGCTTATAACGTATGACGTTATATAGTAATACGGTATAACGTATAACGGTATATACTATTACCTTATAACGTATAACGTTATATACTATTACCTTATAACATATAACGTTATATACTATCAGCTTATAACGTATAACGTTATATAGTATTAGCTTATGACGTATAACGTTATATACTATTAGCTTATAACGTATAACGTTATATAGTATTAGCTTATGAGGTACAACGTTAAATACTATTACCTTATAACGTATAACGTTATATACTCTTAGCTTATAACGTATAACGTTATATACCATTACCTTATAACGTTTGACGTTATATACTATTACCTTATAACGTATAACGTTATATAGTATTAGCTTATGACGTATGACGTTATATAGTATTACGGTATAACGTATAACGTTATATACTATTACCTTATAACGTATAACGTTATATACTATTACCTTATAACGTATAACGTTATATACTATTAGCTTATAACGTATAACGTTATATAGTATTAGCTTATGACGTACAACGTTAAATACTATTACCTTATAACGTATAACGTTATACACTATTAGCTTATAACGTATAACGTTATATACCAATACCTTATAACGTTTGACGTTATATACTATTACCTAATAACGTATAACGTTATATACTATTAGCTTATAACGTATAACGTTATATAGTATTAGCTTATGACGTATAACGTTAAATACTATTACCTTATAACGTACAACGTTATATACTATTAGCTTATGACGCATAACGTTATATACCATTACCTTATAACTTATAACGTTATACAGTATTAGCTTATGACGTATGACGTTAAATACTATTACCTTATAACGTATAATGTTATATACCATCACCTTATAACGTTTGACGTTACATAGTATTACCTTATAACGTATAACGTTATATACTATTACCTTATAACGTATAACGTTATATGCAATTAGCTTATAACGTATAACGTTGTATACTATTAGCTTATAACGTATAACGTTATATACTATTAGCTTATAACGTATGACGTTATATAGTAATACGGTATAACGTATAACGTTATATACTATTACCTTATAACGTATAACGTTATATACTATTACCTTATAACGTATAACGTTATATACTATTACCTTATAACGTATAATGTTATATAATATTAGCTTATAACGTATAACGTTATATAGTATTAGCTTATGACGTACAACGTTAAATACGATTACCTTATAACGTATAACGTTATATACTATTAGCTTATAACGTATAACGTTATATACCAATACCTTATAACGTTTGATGTTATATACTATTACCTTATAACGTATAACGTTATATACTATTACATAATAACGTATAACGTTATATACTATTAGCTTATAACGTATAACGTTATATAGTATTAGCTTATGACGTATAACGTTAAATACTATTACCTTATAACGTATAACGTTATATACTATTAGCTTATAATGCATAACGTTATATACTATTAGCTTATAATGCATAACGTTATATACTGTTACCTTATAACGTATAACGTTATACAGTATTAGCTTTTGACGTATGACGTTAAATACTCTTACCTTATAACGTATAACGTTATATACTATTACCTTATAACGTATAACGTTATATACTATTAGCTTATAACGTATAACGTTATATACCATTACCTTATAACGTATAACGTTATACAGTATTAGCTTATGACGTATGACGTTAAATACTATTACCTTATAACGTATTACGTTATATACCATTACCTTATAACGCCTGACGTTATATAGTATTACCTTATAACGTATAACGTTATATACTATTACCTTATAAAGTATAACGTTATATACTATTAGCTGATAACGTATAACGTTATATACTATTAGCTTATAACGTATAACGTTGTATACTATTAGCTTATAACGTATAACGTTATATACTATTAGCTTATAACGTATAACGTTATATACTATTACCTTATAACGTATGACGTTATATAGTATTACGGTATAACGTATAACGTTATGTACTATTACCTTATAACGTATAACGTTATATACCATTACCTTAGAACGTTTGACATTATATACTATTACCTTATAACGTATAACGTTATATACTATTAGCTTATAACGTATAACGTTATATACTATTACCTTATAACGTATGACGTTATATAGTAGTACGGTATAACGTATAACGTTCTATACTATTACCTTATAACGGATAACGTTATATACCATTACCTTATAACGTATAACGTTATATACTATTAGCTTATAACGTACAACGTTATATAGTATTAGCTTATGACGTATAACGTTAAATACTATTACCTTGTAACGTATAACGTTATATACTATTACCTTATAACGTATAACGTTACATACTATTACCTTGTAACGTATAACGTTATATACTATTACCTAATAACGTATGATGTTATATAGTATTACGGTATATCGTATAACGTTATATACTATTACCTTATAACGTATAACGTTATATACTATTACCTTATAACGTATGACGTTATATAGTATTACGGTGAAATGTATAACGTTATATAATATTACCTTATAACGTATGACGTTATATAGTATTACGGTATAACGTATAACGTTATATACTATTACCTTATAACGTATACCGTTATATACTATTACCTTATAACGTATATCGTTACATACTATTACCTTGTAACGTATAACGTTATATACTATTACCTTATAACGTATAACGTTATATACTATTAGCTTATAACGTATGACGTTATATAGTAATACGGTATAACGTATAACGGTATATACTATTACCTTATAACGTATAACGTTATATACTATTACCTTATAACGTATAACGTTATATACTATTACCTTATAACGTATAACGTTATATACAATTAGCTTATAACGTATAACGTTGTATACTATTAGCTTATAACGTATAACGTTATATACTATTAGCTTATAACGTATGACGTTATATAGTAATACGGTATAACGTATAACGTTATATACTATTACCTTATAACGTATAACGTTATATACTATTACCTTCTAACGTATAATGTTATATAATATTAGCTTATAACGTATAACGTTATATAGTATTATCTTATGACGTACAACGTTAAATACGATTACCTTATAACGTATAACGTTATATACTATTAGCTTATAACGTATAACGTTATATACCAATACCTTATAACGTTTGACGTTATATACTATTACCTTATAACGTATAACGTTATATACTATTACATAATAACGTATAACGTTATATACTATTAGCTTATAACGTATAACGTTATATAGTATTAGCTTATGACGTATAACGTTAAATACTATTACCTTATAACGTATAACGTTATATACTATTAGCTTATAATGCATAACGTTATATACTATTAGCTTATAATGCATAACGTTATATACTGTTACCTTATAACGTATAACGTTATACAGTATTAGCTTTTGACGTATGACGTTAAATACTCTTACCTTATAACGTATAACGTTATATACTATTACCTTATAACGTATGACGTTATATAGTATTACGGTGAAATGTATAACGTTATATAATATTACCTTATAACGTATGACGTTATATAGTATTACGGTATAACGTATAACGTTATATACTATTACCTTATAACGTATACCGTTATATACTATTACCTTATAACGTATATCGTTACATACTATTACCTTGTAACGTATAACGTTATATACTATTACCTTATAACGTATAACGTTATATACTATTAGCTTATAACGTATGACGTTATATAGTAATACGGTATAACGTATAACGGTATATACTATTACCTTATAACGTATAACGTTATATACTATTACCTTATAACGTATAACGTTATATACTATCAGCTTATAACGTATAACGTTATATAGTATTAGCTTATGACGTATAACGTTAAATACTATTACCTTATAACGTATAACGTTATATACTATTAGTTTATGACGTACAACGTTAAATACTATTACCTTATAACGTATAACGTCATACAGTATTAGCTTATGACGTATGACGTTAAATACTATTACCTTATAACGTATAACGTTATATACTATTAGCTTATAACGTATAACGTTATATAGTATTACCCTATAACGTATAACGTTATATACTGTTACCTTATAACGTATAACGTTATATACTATTACCTTATAACGTATAACGTTATATACTATTAGCTTATAACGTATAACGTTATATACTATTACCTTATAACGTATGACGTTATATAGTAGTACGGTATAACGTATAACGTTCTATACTATTACCTTATAACGGATAACGTTATATACCATTACCTTATAACGTATAACGTTATATACTATTAGCTTATAACGTACAACGTTATATAGTATTAGCTTATGACGTATAACGTTAAATACTATTACCTTGTAACGTTTAACGTTATATAGTATTAGCTTATGACGTACAACGTTAAATACGATTACCTTATAACGTATAACGTTATATACTATTAGCTTATAACGTATGACGTTATATAGTATTAGCTTATGACGTACAACGTTAAATACTATTACCTTATAACGTATAACGTTATACACTATTAGCTTATAACGTATAACGTTATATACCAATACCTTATAACGTTTGATGTTATATACTATTATCTTATAACGTATAACGTTATATACTATTACCTAATAACGTATAACGTTATATACTATTAGCTTATAACGTATAACGTTATATAGTATTAGCTTATGACGTATAACGTTAAATACTATTACCTTATAACGTACAACGTTATATACTATTAGCTTATGACGTATAACGTTATATACCATTACCTTATAACTTATAACGTTATACAGTATTAGCTTATGACGTATGACGTTAAATACTATTACCTTATAACGTATAATGTTATATACCATCACCTTATAACGTTTGACGTTACATAGTATTACCTTATAACGTATAACGTTATATACTATTACCTTATAACGTATAACGTTATATACAATTAGCTTATAACGTATAACGTTGCATACTATTAGCTTATAACGTATAACGTTATATACTATTAGCTTATAACGTATGACGTTATATAGTAATACGGTATAACGTATAACGTTATATACTATTACCTTATAACGTATAACGTTATATACTATTACCTTATAACGTATAACGTTATATACTATTACCTTATAACGTATAATGTTATATAATATTAGCTTATAACGTATAACGTTATATAGTATTAGCTTATGACGTACAACGTTAAATACGATTACCTTATAACGTATAACGTTATATACTGTTAGCTTATAACGTATAACGTTATATACCAATACCTTATAACGTTTGATGTTATATACTATTACCTTATAACGTATAACGTTATATACTATTACATAATAACGTATAACGTTATATACTATTAGCTTATAACGTATAACGTTATATAGTATTAGCTTATGACGTATAACGTTAAATACTATTACCTTATAACGTATAACGTTATATACTATTAGCTTATAATGCATAACGTTATATACTATTAGCTTATAATGCATAACGTTATATACTATTACATAATAACGTATAACGTTATATACTATTAGCTTTTGACGTATGACGTTAAATACTCTTACCTTATAACGTATAACGTTATATACTATTACCTTATAACGTATAAGGTTATATACTATTAGCTTATAACGTATAACGTTATATACCATTACCTTATAACGTATAACGTTATACAGTATTAGCTTATGACGTATGACGTTAAATACTATTACCTTATAACGTATTACGTTATATACCATTACCTTATAACGTATAACGTTACATACTATTACCTTGTAACGTATAACGTTATATACTATTACCTAATAACGTATGATGTTATATAGTATTACGGTATATCGTATAACGTTATATACTATTACCTTATAACGTATAACGTTATATACTATTACCTTATAACGTATGACGTTATATAGTATTACGGTGAAATGTATAACGTTATATAATATTACCTTATAACGTATGACGTTATATAGTATTACGGTATAACGTATAACGTTATATACTATTACCTTATAACGTATACCGTTATATACTATTACCTTATAACGTATAACGTTACATACTATTACCTTGTAACGTATAACGTTATATACTATTACCTAATAACGTATGATGTTATATAGTATTACGGTATATCGTATAACGTTATATACTATTACCTTATAACGTATAACGTTATATACTATTACCTTATAACGTATGACGTTATATAGTATTACGGTGAAATGTATAACGTTATATAATATTACCTTATAACGTATGACGTTATATAGTATTACGGTATAACGTATAACGTTATATACTATTACCTTATAACGTATACCGTTATATACTATTACCTTATAACGTATATCGTTACATACTATTACCTTGTAACGTATAACGTTATATACTATTACCTTATAACGTATAACGTTATATACTATTAGCTTATAACGTATGACGTTATATAGTAATACGGTATAACGTATAACGGTATATACTATTACCTTATAACGTATAACGTTATATACTATTACCTTATAACGTATAACGTTATATACTATTACCTTATAACGTATAACGTTATATACAATTAGCTTATAACGTATAACGTTGTATACTATTAGCTTATAACGTATAACGTTATATACTATTAGCTTATAACGTATGACGTTATATAGTAATACGGTATAACGTATAACGTTATATACTATTACCTTATAACGTATAACGTTATATACTATTACCTTCTAACGTATAATGTTATATAATATTAGCTTATAACGTATAACGTTATATAGTATTATCTTATGACGTACAACGTTAAATACGATTACCTTATAACGTATAACGTTATATACTATTAGCTTATAACGTATAACGTTATATACCAATACCTTATAACGTTTGACGTTATATACTATTACCTTATAACGTATAACGTTATATACTATTACATAATAACGTATAACGTTATATACTATTAGCTTATAACGTATAACGTTATATAGTATTAGCTTATGACGTATAACGTTAAATACTATTACCTTATAACGTATAACGTTATATACTATTAGCTTATAATGCATAACGTTATATACTATTAGCTTATAATGCATAACGTTATATACTGTTACCTTATAACGTATAACGTTATACAGTATTAGCTTTTGACGTATGACGTTAAATACTCTTACCTTATAACGTATAACGTTATATACTATTACCTTATAACGTATGACGTTATATAGTATTACGGTGAAATGTATAACGTTATATAATATTACCTTATAACGTATGACGTTATATAGTATTACGGTATAACGTATAACGTTATATACTATTACCTTATAACGTATACCGTTATATACTATTACCTTATAACGTATATCGTTACATACTATTACCTTGTAACGTATAACGTTATATACTATTACCTTATAACGTATAACGTTATATACTATTAGCTTATAACGTATGACGTTATATAGTAATACGGTATAACGTATAACGGTATATACTATTACCTTATAACGTATAACGTTATATACTATTACCTTATAACGTATAACGTTATATACTATCAGCTTATAACGTATAACGTTATATAGTATTAGCTTATGACGTATAACGTTAAATACTATTACCTTATAACGTATAACGTTATATACTATTAGTTTATGACGTACAACGTTAAATACTATTACCTTATAACGTATAACGTCATACAGTATTAGCTTATGACGTATGACGTTAAATACTATTACCTTATAACGTATAACGTTATATACTATTAGCTTATAACGTATAACGTTATATAGTATTACCCTATAACGTATAACGTTATATACTGTTACCTTATAACGTATAACGTTATATACTATTACCTTATAACGTATAACGTTATATACTATTAGCTTATAACGTATAACGTTATATACTATTACCTTATAACGTATGACGTTATATAGTAGTACGGTATAACGTATAACGTTCTATACTATTACCTTATAACGGATAACGTTATATACCATTACCTTATAACGTATAACGTTATATACTATTAGCTTATAACGTACAACGTTATATAGTATTAGCTTATGACGTATAACGTTAAATACTATTACCTTGTAACGTTTAACGTTATATAGTATTAGCTTATGACGTACAACGTTAAATACGATTACCTTATAACGTATAACGTTATATACTATTAGCTTATAACGTATAACGTTATATAGTATTAGCTTATGACGTACAACGTTAAATACTATTACCTTATAACGTATAACGTTATACACTATTAGCTTATAACGTATAACGTTATATACCAATACCTTATAACGTTTGATGTTATATACTATTATCTTATAACGTATAACGTTATATACTATTACCTAATAACGTATAACGTTATATACTATTAGCTTATAACGTATAACGTTATATAGTATTAGCTTATGACGTATAACGTTAAATACTATTACCTTATAACGTACAACGTTATATACTATTAGCTTATGACGTATAACGTTATATACCATTACCTTATAACTTATAACGTTATACAGTATTAGCTTATGACGTATGACGTTAAATACTATTACCTTATAACGTATAATGTTATATACCATCACCTTATAACGTTTGACGTTACATATTATTACCTTATAACGTATAACGTTATATACTATTACCTTATAACGTATAACGTTATATACAATTAGCTTATAACGTATAACGTTGCATACTATTAGCTTATAACGTATAACGTTATATACTATTAGCTTATAACGTATGACGTTATATAGTAATACGGTATAACGTATAACGTTATATACTATTACCTTATAACGTATAACGTTATATACTATTACCTTATAACGTATAACGTTATATACTATTACCTTATAACGTATAATGTTATATAATATTAGCTTATAACGTATAACGTTATATAGTATTAGCTTATGACGTACAACGTTAAATACGATTACCTTATAACGTATAACGTTATATACTGTTAGCTTATAACGTATAACGTTATATACCAATACCTTATAACGTTTGATGTTATATACTATTACCTTATAACGTATAACGTTATATACTATTACATAATAACGTATAACGTTATATACTATTAGCTTATAACGTATAACGTTATATAGTATTAGCTTATGACGTATAACGTTAAATACTATTACCTTATAACGTATAACGTTATATACTATTAGCTTATAATGCATAACGTTATATACTATTAGCTTATAATGCATAACGTTATATACTGTTACCTTATAACGTATAACGTTATACAGTATTAGCTTTTGACGTATGACGTTAAATACTCTTACCTTATAACGTATAACGTTATATACTATTACCTTATAACGTATAAGGTTATATACTATTAGCTTATAACGTATAACGTTATATACCATTACCTTATAACGTATAACGTTATACAGTATTAGCTTATGACGTATGACGTTAAATACTATTACCTTATAACGTATTACGTTATATACCATTACCTTATAACGTATAACGTTACATACTATTACCTTGTAACGTATAACGTTATATACTATTACCTAATAACGTATGATGTTATATAGTATTACGGTATATCGTATAACGTTATATACTATTACCTTATAACGTATAACGTTATATACTATTACCTTATAACGTATGACGTTATATAGTATTACGGTGAAATGTATAACGTTATATAATATTACCTTATAACGTATGACGTTATATAGTATTACGGTATAACGTATAACGTTATATACTATTACCTTATAACGTATACCGTTATATACTATTACCTTATAACGTATATCGTTACATACTATTACCTTGTAACGTATAACGTTATATACTATTACCTTATAACGTATAACGTTATATACTATTAGCTTATAACGTATGACGTTATATAGTAATACGGTATAACGTATAACGGTATATACTATTACCTTATAACGTATAACGTTATATACTATTACCTTATAACGTATAACGTTATATACTATTACCTTATAACGTATAACGTTATATACAATTAGCTTATAACGTATAACGTTGTATACTATTAGCTTATAACGTATAACGTTATATACTATTAGCTTATAACGTATGACGTTATATAGTAATACGGTATAACGTATAACGTTATATACTATTACCTTATAACGTATAACGTTATATACTATTACCTTATAACGTATAATGTTATATAATATTAGCTTATAACGTATAACGTTATATAGTATTAGCTTATGACGTACAACGTTAAATACGATTACCTTATAACGTATAACGTTATATACTATTAGCTTATAACGTATAACGTTATATACCAATACCTTATAACGTTTGACGTTATATACTATTACCTTATAACGTATAACGTTATATACTATTACATAATAACGTATAACGTTATATACTATTAGCTTATAACGTATAACGTTATATAGTATTAGCTTATGACGTATAACGTTAAATACTATTACCTTATAACGTATAACGTTATATACTATTAGCTTATAATGCATAACGTTATATACTATTAGCTTATAATGCATAACGTTATATACTGTTACCTTATAACGTATAACGTTATACAGTATTAGCTTTTGACGTATGACGTTAAATACTCTTACCTTATAACGTATAACGTTATATACTATTACCTTATAACGTATAACGTTATATACTATTAGCTTATAACGTATAACGTTATATACCATTACCTTATAACGTATAACGTTATACAGTATTAGCTTATGACGTATGACGTTAAATACTATTACCTTATAACGTATTACGTTATATACCATTACCTTATAACGTCTGACGTTATATAGTATTACCTTATAACGTATAACGTTATATACTACTACCTTATAAAGTATAACGTTATATACTATTAGCTGATAACGTATAACGTTATATACTATTAGCTTATAACGTATAACGTTGTATACTATTAGCTTATAACGTATAACGTTATATACTATTAGCTTATAACGTATAACGTTATATACTATTAGCTTATAACGTATAACGTTATATACTATTACCTTATAACGTATGACGTTATATAGTATTACGGTATAACGTATAACGTTATGTACTATTACCTTATAACGTATAACGTTATATACCATTACCTTAGAACGTTTGACATTATATACTATTACCTTATAACGTATAACGTTATATACTATTACCTTATAACGTATGACGTTATATAGTAGTACGGTATAACGTATAACGTTCTATAGTATTACCTTATAACGGATAACGTTATATACCATTACCTTATAACGTATAACGTTATATACTATTAGCTTATAACGTACAACGTTATACAGTATTAGCTTATGACGTATAACGTTAAATACTATTACCTTGTAACGTATAACGTTATATACTATTACCTTATAACGTATAACGTTACATACTATTACCTTGTAACGTATAACGTTATATACTATTACCTAATAACGTATGATGTTATATAGTATTACGGTATATCGTATAACGTTATATACTATTACCTTATAACGTATAACGTTATATACTATTACCTTATAACGTATGACGTTATATAGTATTACGGTGAAATGTATAACGTTATATAATATTACCTTATAACGTATGACGTTATATAGTATTACGGTATAACGTATAACGTTATATACTATTACCTTATAACGTATACCGTTATATACTATTACCTTATAACGTATATCGTTACATACTATTACCTTGTAACGTATAACGTTATATACTATTACCTTATAACGTATAACGTTATATACTATTAGCTTATAACGTATGACGTTATATAGTAAAACGGTATAAGGTATAACGGTATATACTATTACCTTATAACGTATAACGTTATATACTATTACCTTATAACGTATAACGTTATATACTATCAGCTTATAACGTATAACGTTATATAGTATTAGCTTATGACGTATAACGTTAAATACTATTACCTTATAACGTATAACGTTATATACTATTAGCTTATGACGTACAACGTTAAATACTATTACCTTATAACGTATAACGTCATACAGTATTAGCTTATGACGTATGACGTTAAATACTATTACCTTATAACGTATAACGTTATATACTATTAGCTTATAACGTATAACGTTATATACTATTACCTTATAACGTATGACGTTATATAGTAGTACGGTATAACGTATAACGTTCTATACTATTACCTTATAACGGATAACGTTATATACCATTTCCTTATAACGTATAACGTTATATACTATTAGCTTATAACGTACAACGTTATATAGTATTAGCTTATGACGTATAACGTTAAATACTATTACCTTGTAACGTTTAACGTTATATAGTATTAGCTTATGACGTACAACGTTAAATACGATTACCTTATAACGTATAACGTTATATACTATTAGCTTATAACGTATAACGTTATATACCAATACCTTATAACGTTTGACGTTATATACTATTACCTTATAACGTATAACGTTATATACCATTACATAATAACGTATAACGTTATATACTATTAGCTTATAACGTATAACGTTATATAGTATTAGCTTATTACGTATAACGTTAAATACTATTACCTTATAACGTATAACGTTATATACTATTAGCTTATAATGCATAACGTTATATACTATTAGCTTATAATGCATAACGTTATATACTGTTACCTTATAACGTATAACGTTATACAGTATTAGCTTTTGACGTATGACGTTAAATACTCTTACCTTATAACGTATAACGTTATATACTATTACCTTATAACGTATAACGTTATATACTATTAGCTTATAACGTATAACGTTATATACCATTACCTTATAACGTATAACGTTATACAGTATTAGCTTATGACGTATGACGTTAAATACTATTACCTTATAACGTATTACGTTATATACCATTACCTTATAACGTCTGACGTTATATAGTATTACCTTATAACGTATAACGTTATATACTATTACCTTATAAAGTATAACGTTATATACTATTAGCTGATAACGTATAACGTTATATACTATTAGCTTATAACGTATAACGTTATATACTATTACCTTATAACGTATAACGTTATATACTATCAGCTTATAACGTATAACGTTATATAGTATTAGCTTATGACGTATAACGTTAAATACTATTACCTTATAACGTATAACGTTACATACTATTACCTTGTAACGTATAACGTTATATACTATTACCTAATAACGTATGATGTTATATAGTATTACGGTATATCGTATAACGTTACATACTATTACCTTGTAACGTATAACGTTATATACTATTACCTAATAACGTATGATGTTATATAGTATTACGGTATATCGTATAACGTTATATACTATTACCTTATAACGTATAACGTTATATACTATTACCTTATAACGTATGACGTTATATAGTATTACGGTGAAATGTATAACGTTATATAATATTACCTTATAACGTATGACGTTATATAGTATTACGGTATAACGTATAACGTTATATACTATTACCTTATAACGTATACCGTTATATACCATTACCTTATAACGTATATCGTTACATACTATTACCTTGTAACGTATAACGTTATATACTATTACCTTATAACGTATAACGTTATATACTATTAGCTTATAACGTATGACGTTATATAGTAATACGGTATAACGTATAACGGTATATACTATTACCTTATAACGTATAACGTTATATACTATTACCTTATAACGTATAACGTTATATACTATCAGCTTATAACGTATAACGTTATATAGTATTAGCTTATGACGTATAACGTTAAATACTATTACCTTATAACGTATAACGTTATATACTATTAGCTTATGACGTACAACGTTAAATACTATTACCTTATAACGTATAACGTCATACAGTATTAGCTTATGACGTATGACGTTAAATACTATTACCTTATAACGTATAACGTTATATACTATTAGCTTATAACGTATAACGTTATATAGTATTACCCTATAACGTATAACGTTATATACTGTTACCTTATAACGTATAACGTTATATACTATTACCTTATAACGTATAACGTTATATACTATTAGCTTATAACGTATAACGTTATATACTATTACCTTATAACGTATGACGTTATATAGTAGTACGGTATAACGTATAACGTTCTATACTATTACCTTATAACGGATAACGTTATATACCATTACCTTATAACGTATAACGTTATATACTATTAGCTTATAACGTACAACGTTATATAGTATTAGCTTATGACGTATAACGTTAAATACTATTACCTTGTAACGTTTAACGTTATATACTATTACCTTATAACGTATAACGTTACATACTATTACCTTGTAACGTATAACGTTATATACTATTACCTAATAACTTATGATGTTATATAGTATTACGGTATATCGTATAACGTTATATACTATTACCTTATAACGTATAACGTTATATACTATTACCTTATAACGTATGACGTTATATAGTATTACGGTGAAATGTATAACGTTATATAATATTACCTTATAACGTATGACGTTATATAGTATTACGGTATAACGTATAACGTTATATACTATTAGCTTATAACGTACAACGTTATACAGTATTAGCTTATGACGTATAACGTTAAATACTATTACCTTGTAACGTATAACGTTATATACTATTACCTTATAACGTATAACGTTACATACTATTACCTTGTAACGTATAACGGTATATACTATTACCTTATAACGTATAACGTTATATACTATTACCTTATAACGTATAACGTTATATACTATTACCTTATAACGTATAACGTTATATACTATTACCTAATAACGTATAACGTTATATACTATTAGCTTATAACGTATAACGTTATATAGTATTAGCTTATGACGTATAACGTTAAATACTATTACCTTATAACGTACAACGTTATATACTATTAGCTTATGACGTATAACGTTATATACCATTACCTTATAACTTATAACGTTATACAGTATTAGCTTATGACGTATGACGTTAAATACTATTACCTTATAACGTATAATGTTATATACCATCACCTTATAACGTTTGACGTTACATAGTATTACCTTATAACGTATAACGTTATATACTATTACCTTATAACGTATACCGTTATATACAATTAGCTTATAACGTATAACGTTGTATACTATTAGCTTATAACGTATAACGTTATATACTATTAGCTTATAGCGTATAACGTTATATACCATTACCTTATAACGTTTGACGTTATATACTATTACCTTATAACGTATGACGTTATATAGTATTACGGTGAAATGTATAACGTTATATACTATTACCTTATAACGTATGACGTTATATAGTATTACGGTATAACGTATAACGTTATATACTATTACATAATAACGTATAACGTTATATACTATTAGCTTATAACGTATGACGTTATATAGTAGTACGGTATAACGTATAACGTTATATACTATTAGCTTATGACGTATAACGTTATATACCATTACCTTATAACGTATAACGTTATATACTATTACCTTATAACGTATGACGTTATATAGTATTACGGTATAACGTATAACGTTATGTACTATTACCTTATAACGTATAACGTTATATACCATTACCTTAGAACGTTTGACATTATATACTATTACCTTATAACGTATAACGTTATATACTATTACCTTATAACGTATGACGTTATATAGTAGTACGGTATAACGTATAACGTTCTATAGTATTACCTTATAACGGATAACGTTATATACCATTACCTTATAACGTATAACGTTATATACTATTAGCTTATAACGTACAACGTTATACAGTATTAGCTTATGACGTATAACGTTAAATACTATTACCTTGTAACGTATAACGTTATATACTATTACCTTATAACGTATAACGTTACATACTATTACCTTGTAACGTATAACGTTATATACTATTACCTAATAACGTATGATGTTATATAGTATTACGGTATATCGTATAACGTTATATACTATTACCTTATAACGTATAACGTTATATACTATTACCTTATAACGTATGACGTTATATAGTATTACGGTGAAATGTATAACGTTATATAATATTACCTTATAACGTATGACGTTATATAGTATTACGGTATAACGTATAACGTTATATACTATTACCTTATAACGTATACCGTTATATACTATTACCTTATAACGTATATCGTTACATACTATTACCTTGTAACGTATAACGTTATATACTATTACCTTATAACGTATAACGTTATATACTATTAGCTTATAACGTATGACGTTATATAGTAATACGGTATAACGTATAACGGTATATACTATTACCTTATAACGTATAACGTTATATACTATTACCTTATAACGTATAACGTTATATACTATCAGCTTATAACGTATAACGTTATATAGTATTAGCTTATGACGTATATCGTTAAATACTATTACCTTATAACGTATAACGTTATATACTATTAGCTTATGACGTACAACGTTAAATACTATTACCTTATAACGTATAACGTCAAACAGTATTAGCTTATGACGTATGACGTTAAATACTATTACCTTATAACGTATAACGTTATATACTATTAGCTTATAACGTATAACGTTATATACTATTACCTTATAACGTATGACGTTATATAGTAGTACGGTATAACGTATAACGTTCTATACTATTACCTTATAACGGATAACGTTATATACCATTACCTTATAACGTATAACGTTATATACTATTAGCTTATAACGTACAACGTTATATAGTATTAGCTTATGACGTATAACGTTAAATACTATTACCTTGTAACGTTTAACGTTATATAGTATTAGCTTATGACGTACAACGTTAAATACGATTACCTTATAACGTATAACGTTATATACTATTAGCTTATAACGTATAACGTTATATACCAATACCTTATAACGTTTGACGTTATATACTATTACCTTATAACGTATAACGTTATATACCATTACATAATAACGTATAACGTTATATACTATTAGCTTATAACGTATAACGTTATATAGTATTAGCTTATTACGTATAACGTTAAATACTATTACCTTATAACGTATAACGTTATATACTATTAGCTTATAATGCATAACGTTATATACTATTAGCTTATAATGCATAACGTTATATACTGTTACCTTATAACGTATAACGGTATACAGTATTAGCTTTTGACGTATGACGTTAAATACTCTTACCTTATAACGTATAACGTTATATACTATTACCTTATAACGTATAACGTTATATACTATTAGCTTATAACGTATAACGTTATATACCATTACCTTATAACGTATAACGTTATACAGTATTAGCTTATGACGTATGACGTTAAATACTATTACCTTATAACGTATTACGTTATATACCATTACCTTATAACGTCTGACGTTATATAGTATTACCTTATAACGTATAACGTTATATACTATTACCTTATAAAGTATAACGTTATATACTATTAGCTGATAACGTATAACGTTATATACTATTAGCTTATAACGTATAACGTTATATACTATTACCTTATAACGTATGACGTTATATAGTATTACGGTATAACGTATAACGTTATGTACTATTACCTTATAACGTATAACGTTATATACCATTACCTTAGAACGTTTGACATTATATACTATTACCTTATAACGTATAACGTTATATACTATTACCTTATAACGTATGACGTTATATAGTAGTACGGTATAACGTATAACGTTCTATACTATTACCTTATAACGGATAACGTTATATACCATTACCTTATAACGTATAACGTTATATACTATTAGCTTATAACGTACAACGTTATACAGTATTAGCTTATGACGTATAACGTTAAATACTATTACCTTGTAACGTATAACGTTATATACTATTACCTTATAACGTATAACGTTACATACTATTACCTTGTAACGTATAACGTTATATACTATTACCTAATAACGTATGATGTTATATAGTATTACGGTATATCGTATAACGTTATATACTATTACCTTATAACGTATAACGTTATATACTATTACCTTATAACGTATGACGTTATATAGTATTACGGTGAAATGTATAACGTTATATAATGTTACCTTATAACGTATGACGTTATATAGTATTACGGTATAACGTATAACGTTATATACTATTACCTTATAACGTATACCGTTATATACTATTACCTTATAACGTATATCGTTACATACTATTACCTTGTAACGTATAACGTTATATACTATTACCTTATAACGTATAACGTTATATACTATTAGCTTATAACGTATGACGTTATATAGTAATACGGTATAACGTATAACGGTATATACTATTACCTTATAACGTATAACGTTATATACTATTACCTTATAACGTATAACGTTATATACTATCAGCTTATAACGTATAACGTTATATAGTATTAGCTTATGACGTATAACGTTAAATACTATTACCTTATAACGTATAACGTTATATACTATTAGCTTATGACGTACAACGTTAAATACTATTACCTTATAACGTATAACGTCATACAGTATTAGCTTATGACGTATGACGTTAAATACTATTACCTTATAACGTATAACGTTATATACTATTAGCTTATAACGTATAACGTTATATAGTATTACCCTATAACGTATAATGTTATATACTGTTACCTTATAACGTATAACGTTATATACTATTACCTTATAACGTATAACGTTATATACTATTAGCTTATAACGTATAACGTTATATACTATTACCTTATAACGTATGACGTTATATAGTAGTACGGTATAACGTATAACGTTCTATACTATTACCTTATAACGGATAACGTTATATACCATTACCTTATAACGTATAACGTTATATACTATTAGCTTATAACGTAGAACGTTATATAGTATTAGCTTATGACGTATAACGTTAAATACTATTACCTTGTAACGTTTAACGTTATATACTATTACCTTATAACGTATAACGTTACATACTATTACCTTGTAACGTATAACGTTATATACTATTACCTAATAACGTATGATGTTATATAGTATTACGGTATATCGTATAACGTTATATACTATTACCTTATAACGTATAACGTTATATACTATTACCTTATAACGTATGACGTTATATAGTATTACGGTGAAATGTATAACGTTATATAATATTACCTTATAACGTATGACGTTATATAGTATTACGGTATAACGTATAACGTTATATACTATTACCTTATAACGTATACCGTTATATACTATTACCTTATAACGTATATCGTTACATACTATTACCTTGTAACGTATAACGTTATATACTATTACCTTATAACGTATAACGTTATATACTATTAGCTTATAACGTATGACGTTATATAGTAATACGGTATAACGTATAACGGTATATACTATTACCTTATAACGTATAACGTTATATACTATTACCTTATAACGTATAACGTTATATACTATCAGCTTAAAGCGTATAACGTTATATAGTATTAGCTTATGACGTATAACGTTATATACTATTAGCTTATAACGTATAAAGTTATATAGTATTAGCTTATGAGGTACAACGTTAAATACTATTACCTTATAACGTATAACGTTATATACTCTTAGCTTATAACGTATAACGTTATGTACTATTACCTTATAACGCATAACGTTATATACCATTACCTTATAACGTTTGACGTTATATACTATTACCTTATAACGTATAACGTTATATAGTATTAGCTTATGACGTATGACGTTATATAGTATTACGGTATAACGTATAACGCTATATACTATTACCTTATAACGTATAACGTTATATACTATTACCTTATAACGTATAACGTTATATACTATTAGCTTATAACGTATAACGTTATATAGTATTAGCTTATGACGTACAACGTTAAATACTATTACCTTATAACGTATAACGTTATACACTATTAGCTTATAACGTATAACGTTATATACCAATACCTTATAACGTTTGACGTTATATACTATTACCTTATAACGTATAACGTTATATACTATTACCTAATAACGTATAACGTTATATACTATTAGCTTATAACGTATAACGTTATATAGTATTAGCTTATGACGTATAACGTTAAATACTATTACCTTATAACGTACAACGTTATATACTATTAGCTTATGACGTATAACGTTATATACCATTACCTTATAACTTATAACGTTATACAGCATTAGCTTATGACGTATGACGTTAAATACTATTACCTTATAACGTATAATGTTATATACCATCACCTTATAACGTTTGACGTTACATAGTATTACCTTATAACGTATAACGTTATATACTATTACCTTATAACGTATAACGTTATATACAATTAGCTTATAACGTATAACGTTGTATACTATTAGCTTATAACGTATAACGTTATATACTATTAGCTTATAGCGTATAACGTTATATACCATTACCTTATAACGTTTGACGTTATATACTATTACCTTATAACGTATGACGTTATATAGTATTACGGTGAAATGTATAACGTTATATACTATTACCTTATAACGTATGACGTTATATAGTATTACGGTATAACGTATAACGTTATATACTATTACATAATAACGTATAACGTTATATACTATTAGCTTATAACGTATAACGTTATATAGTATTAGCTTATGACGTATAACGTTAAATACTATTACCATATAACGTATAACGTTATATACTATTAGCTTATAATGCATAACGTTATAGACTATTAGCTTATAATGCATAACGTTATATACTGTTACCTTATAACGTATAACGTTATACAGTATTAGCTTTTGACGTATGACGTTAAATACTATTACCTTATAACGTATAACGTTATATACTATTACCTTATAACGTATAACGTTATATACTATTAGCTTATAACGTATAACGTTATATACCATTACCTTATAACGTATAACGTTATACAGTATTAGCTTAAGACGTATGACGTTAAATACTATTACCTTATAACGTATTACGTTATATACCATTACCTTATAACGTCTGACGTTATATAGTATTACCTTATAACGTATAACGTTATATACTATTACCTTATAAAGTATAACGTTATATACTATTAGCTTATAACGTATAACGTTATATACTATTAGCTTATAACGTATAACGTTGTATACTGTTACCTTATAACGTATAACGTTATATACTATTACCTTATAACGTATAACGTTATATACTATTAGCTTATAACGTATAACGTTATATACTATTACCTTATAACGTATGACGTTATATAGTAGTACGGTATAACGTATAACGTTCTATACTATTACCTTATAACGGATAACGATATATACCATTACCTTATAACGTTTGACGTTATATACTATTACCTTATAACGTATGACGTTATATAGTATTACGGTGAAATGTATAACGTTATATACTATTACCTTATAACGTATGACGTTATATAGTATTACGGTATAACGTATAACGTTATATACTATTACCTTATAACGTATACCGTTATATACTATTACCTTATAACGTATATCGTTACATACTATTACCTTGTAACGTATAACGTTATATACTATTACCTTATAACGTATGACGTTATATAGTATTACGGTGAAATGTATAACGTTATATACTATTACCTTATAACGTATGACGTTATATACTATTACCTTATAACGTATAACGTTATATACTATTACCTAATAACGTATAACGTTATATACTATTAGCTTATAACGTATAACGTGATATAGTATTAGCTTATGACGTATAACGTTAAATACTATTACCTTATAACGTATAACGTTATATACTATTAGCTTATGACGTATAACGTTATATACCATTACCTTATAACGTATAACGTTATACAGTATTAGCTTATGACGTATGACGTTATATACTATTACCTTATAACGTATGACGTTATATAGTATTACGGTATAACGTATAACGTTATATACTATTACCTTATAACGTATAACGTTACATACAATTATCTTGTAACGTTTGACGTTATATACTATTACCTTATAACGTATAACGTTATATACTATTAGCTTATAACGTATAACGTTATATACTATTACCTTATAACGTATGACGTTATATAGTAGTACGGTATAACGTATAACGTTATATACCATTACCTTATAACGTTATATACCATTACCTTATAACGTATAACATTATATACTATTAGCTTATGACGTATAACGTTAAATACTATTACCTTATAACGTATAACGTTATACACTATTAGCTTATAACGTATAACGTTATATACCATTACCTTATAACGTATAACGTTATATACTATTACCTTATAACGTATGACGTTATATAGTATTACGGTATAACGTATAACTTTATGTACTATTACCTTATAACGTATAACGTTATATACCATTACCTTATAACGTTTGACGTTATATACTATTACCTTATAACGTATGACGTTATATAGTATTACGGTGAAATGTATAACGTTATATACTATTACCTTATAACGTATAACGTTATATACTATGTGCTTATAATGTATAACGTTATATACCAATACCTTATAACGTTTGACGTAATATACTATTACCTTATAACGTATAACGTTATATACTATTACCTAATAACTTATAACGTTATATACTATTAGCTTATAACGTATAACGTTATATAGTATTAGCTTATGACGTATAACGTTAAATACTATTACCTTATAAGGTATAACGTTATATACTATTAGCTTATAACGTATAACGTTATATACCATTACCTCATAACGTATAACGTTATACAGTATTAACTTATGACGTATGACGTTAAATACTATTACCTTATAACGTATTACGTTATATACCATTACCTTATAACGTCTGACGTTATATAGTATTACCTTATAACGTATAACGTTATATACTATTACCTTATAAAGTATAACGTTATATACTATTAGCTTATAACGTATAACGTTGTATACTATTAGCTTATAACGTATAACGTTATATACTATTAGCTTATAACGTATAACGTTATATACTATTACCTTATAACGTATGACGTTATATAGTATTACGGTATAACGTATAACGTTATGTACAATTACCTTATAACGTATAACGTTATATACCATTACCTTATAACGTTTGACGTTATATACTATTACCTTATAACGTATGACGTTATATAGTATTACGGTGAAATGTATAACGTTATATACTATTACCTTATAACGTATAACGTTATATAGTATTAGCTTATAACGTATAACGTTATATACTATTAGCTGATGACGTATAACGTTATATACCATTACCTTATAACGTATAACGTTATATACTATTACCTTATAACGTATAACGTTATATACTATTAGCTGATGACGTATAACGTTATATACCATTACCTTATAACGTATAACGTTATATACTATTAGCTTATAACGTATAACGTTATATACTATGTGCTTATAACGTATAACGTTATATACCAATACCTTATAACGTTTGACGTTATATACTATTACCTTATAACGTATAACGTTATATAATATTACCTAATAACGTATAACGTTATATACTATTAGCTTATAACGTATAACGTTATATAGTATTAGGTTATGACGTATAACGTTAAATATTATTACCTTATAACGTATAACGTTATATACTATTAGCTGATGACGTATAACGTTATATACCATTACCTTACAACGTATAACGTTGTACAGTATTAGCTTATGACGTATGACGTTAAATACTATTACCATATAACGTAAAACGTTATATACCATTACCTTATAACGTTTGAAGTTATATAGTATTACCTTATAACGTATAACGTTATATACTATTACCTTATAACGTATAACGTTATATGCCATTACCTTATAACGTATAACGTTGTACAGTATTAGCTTATGACGTATGACGTTAAATACTATTACCATATAACGTAAAACGTTATATACCATTACCTTATAACGTTTGAAGTTATATAGTATTACCTTATAACGTATAACGTTATATACTATTACCTTATAACGTATAACGTTATATACTATTAGCTTATAACGTATAAGGTTATATACTATTACCTAATAACGTATAACGTTATATACTATTAGCTTATAACGTATAACGATATATACTATTAGCTTATGACGTATAACGTTATATACCATTACCTTATAACGTATAACGTTATACAGTATTAGCTTATGACGTATGACGTGGATACTATTACCTTATAACGTATAACGTTATATACCATTACCTTATAACGTTTGACGTTACATAGTATTACCTTATAACGTATAACGTTATATACTATATCCTTATAACGTCTAACGTTATATACTATTTGCTTATAACGTATAACGTTATATAGTATTAGCTTGTGACGTACAACGTTAAATACTATTACCTTATAACGTATAACGTTATATACTATTAGCTTATAACGTAGAACGTTATATACCAATACCTTATAACGTTTCACGGTATATACTATTACCATATAACGTATAACGTTATATACTATTACCGAATAACGTATAACGTTATATACTATTAGCTTATAACGTATAACGTTATATAGTATTAGCTTATGACGTATAACGTTAAATACTATTACCTTATAGCGTATAACGTTATATACTATTAGCTTATAACGTATAACGTTATATACCATTACCTTATAACGTATAACGTTGTACAGTATTAGCTTACGACGTATGACGTTAAATACTATTACCATATAACGTATAACGTTATATACCATTACCTTACAACGTTTGAAGTTATATAGTATTACCTTATAACGTATAACGTTATATACTATTACCTTATAACGTATAACGTTACATACTATTAGCTTATAACGTATATCGTTATATACTATTACCTTATAACGTATGACGTTATATAGTATTACGGTATATAACGTATAACGTTATGTACTATTACCTTATAACGTATAACGTTATATACCATTACATTATAACGTTTGACGCTTTATACTATTACCTTATAACGTATAACGTTATATATTATTACCTTATAAAGTATAACGTTATATACTATCAGCTTATAATGTATAACGATATATACTATTACCTTATAACGTATGACGTTATATAGTATTACGGTGAAATGTATAACGTTATATACTATTACCTTATAACGTATGACGTTATATAGTATTACGGTATAACGTATAACGTTATATACTATTACCTTATAACGTATAACGTTATATACTATTACCTTATAACGTATAACGTTATATACTATTAGCTTATAACGTATAACGTTATATAGTATTACGGTATATCGTATAACGTTATATACTATTACCGTATAACGTATAACGTTATATACTATTACCTTATAACGTATAACGTTATATACTATTTGCTTATAACGTATAACGTTATATACCAATACCTTATAACGTTTGACGTTATGTACTATTACCTTATAACGTATAACGTTATATACATACTATTACCTAATAACGTATAACGTTATATACTATTAGCTTATAACGTATAACGCTATATAGTCTTAGGTTATGTCGTATAACGTTAAATACTATTACCTTATAACGTATAACGTTATATACTATTAGCTTATAACGTATATTATATATTATTACCTTATAACGTATAACGTTATATACTATTAGCTTAAAACGTATAACGTTACATACTATTACCTTGTAACGTATAACGTTATATACCATTACCTTATAACGTTTGACGTTACATAGTATTACCTTATAACGTATAACGTTATATACTATTACCTTATAACGTATAACGTTATATACTATTAGCTTATGACGTATAACGTTATATACCATTACCTTATAACGTATAACGTTATACAGTATTAGCTTTTGACGTATGACGTTAAATACTATTACCTTATAACGTATAACGTTATATACTATTAGCTTATGACGTATAACGTTATATACCATTACCTTATAACGTATAACGTTATACAGTATTAGCTTATGACGTATGACGTTAAATACTATTACCTTATAACGTATAACGTTATATACTATTAGCTTATTACGTATAACGTTATATACTATTAGCTTATAACGTACAACGTTATACATTATTACCTTATAAAGTATAACGTTATATACTATTACCTTATAACGTATAACGTTATATACCAATACCTTATAACGTTTGACGTTATATACTATTACCGTATAACGTATAACATTATATACTATTACCTAATAACGTATAACGTTATATACTATTAGCTTATAACGTATAACGTTATATAGTATTAGCTTATGACATATAACGTTAAATACTATTACCTTATAGCGTATAACGTTATATACTATAAGCTTATAACGTATAACGTTATATACCATTACCTTATAACGTATAACGTTGTACAGTATTAGCTTATGACGTATGACGTTAAATACTATTACCTTATAACGTATAACGTTATATACCATTACCTTATAACGTTTGAAGTTATATAGTATTACCTTATAACGTATAACGTTATATACTATTATCTTATAACGTATAACGTTGCATACAATTAGCTTATAACGTATAACGTTATATACTATTACCTTATAACGTATGACGTTATATAGTATTACGGTATATAACGTATAACGTTATATACTATTAGCTTATAACGTATAAGGTTATATAGTATTACGGTATATCGTATAACGTTATATACTATTACCGTATAACGTATAACGTTATATACTATTACCTTATAAGGTATAACGTTATATACTATTTGCTTATAACGTATAACGTTATATACCAATACCTTATAACGTTTGACGTTATATACTATTACCTTATAACGTATAACGTTATATACTATTACCTAATAACGTATAACGTTATATACTATTAGCTTATAACGTATAACGTTATATAGTCTTAGGTTATGTCGTATAACGTTAAATACTATTACCTTATAACGTATAACGTTATATACTATTAGCTTATAACGTATATTATATATTATTACCTTATAACGTATAACGTTATATACTATTAGCTTAAAACGTATAACGTTACATACTATTACCTTGTAACGTATAACGTTATATACTATTACCTTATAACGTATGACGTTATATACTATTCGCTGATGACGTATAACGTTATATACCATTACCTTATAACGTATAACGTTATACAGTATTAGCTTATGACGTATGACGTGAAATACTATTACCTTATAACGTATAACGTTATATACCATTACCTTATAACGTTTGACGTTACATAGTATTACCTTATAACGTATAACGTTATATACTATTACCTTATAACGTATAACGTTATATACTATTAGCTTATGACGTATAACGTTATATACCATTACCTTATAACGTATAACGTTATACAGTATTAGCTTATGACGTATGACGTTAAATACTATTACCTTATAACGTATAACGTTATATACTATTAGCTTATGACGTATAACGTTATATACCATTACCTTATAACGTATAACGTTATACAGTATTAGCTTATGACGTATGACGTTAAATACTATTACCTTATAACGTATAACGTTATATACTATTAGCTTATAACGTATATTATATATTATTACCTTATAACGTATAACGTTATATACTATTACCTTATAACGTATAACGTTATATACTATTAGCTTATAACGTATAACGTTATATAGTATTAGCTTATGACGTACAACGTTAAATACTATTACCTTATAACGTATAACGTTATATACTATTAGCTTATAACGTATAACGTTATATACCAATACCTTATAACGTTTGACGTTATATACTATTACCGTATAACGTATAACATTATATACTATTACCTAATAACGTATAACGTTATATACTATTAGCTTATAACGTATAACGTTATATAGTATTAGCTTATGACATATAACGTTAAATACTATTACCTTATAGCGTATAACGTTATATACTATAAGCTTATAACGTATAACGTTATATACCATTACCTTATAACGTATAACGTTGTACAGTATTAGCTTATGACGTATGACGTTAAATACTATTACCTTATAACGTATAACGTTATATACCATTACCTTATAACGTTTGAAGTTATATAGCATTACCTTATAACGTATAACGTTATATACTATTACCTTATAACGTATAACGTTACATACAATTAGCTTATAACGTATAACGTTATATACAATTACCTTATAACGTATGACGTTATATAGTATTACGGTATATAACGTATAACGTTATGTACTATTACCTTATAACGTATAACGTTAAATACTATTACCTTATAACGTATAACGTTATATACTATTACCTTATAACGTATAACGTTATATATTATTACCTTATAATGTATAACGTTATATACTATTAGCTTATAACGTATAACGATATATACTATTACCTTATAACGTATGATGTTATATAGTATTACTGTATAACGTATAACGTTATATACTATTACCTTATAACGTATAACATTACATACAATTATCTCGTAACGTTTGACGTTATATACTATTACTTTATAACGTATAACGTTATATACTATTAGCTTATAACGTATAACGTTATATACTATTACCTTATAACGTATGACGTTATATAGTAGTACGGTATAACGTATAACGTTATATACTATTACCTTATAACGTATAACGTTATATACCATTACCTTATAACGTATAACGTTATATACTATTAGCTTATAACGTATGACGTTATATAGTACTACGGTATAAGGTATAACGTTATATACTATTACCTTATAACGTATAACGTTATATAATATTAGCTTATAACGTATAACGTTATATAGTATTAGCTTATGACGTACAACGTTAAATACGATTACCTTATAACGTATAACGTTATATACTATTAGCTTATAACGTATAACGTTATATATTATTACCTTATAAAGTATAACGTTATATACTATTACCTTATAACGTATAACGTTATATACTATTTGCTTATAACGTATAACGTTATATACTATTAGCTTATAACGTATAACGTTATATACCATTACCTTATAACGTATAACGTTATACAGTATTAGCTTATGACGTATGACGTTAAATACTATTACCTTATAACGTATTACGTTATATACCATTACCTTATAACGTCTGACGTTATATAGTATTACCTTATAACGTATAACGTTATATACTATTACATTATAAAGTATAACGTTATATACTATTAGCTTATAACGTATAACGTTATATACTATTAGCTTATAACGTATAACGTTGTATACTATTAGCTTATAACGTATAACGTTGTATACTATTAGCTTATAACGTATAACGTTATATACTATTACCTTATAACGTATGACGTTATATAGTATTACGGTATAACGTATAACGTTATGTACTATTACCTTATAACGTATAACGTTATATACCATTACCTTATAACGTATAACGTTATATACTATTACCTTATAACGTATGACGTTATATAGTATTACGGTATAACGTATAACGTTATGTACTATTACCTTATAACGTATAACGTTATATACCATTACCTTATAACGTTTGACGTTATATACTATTACCTTATAACGTATGACGTTATATAGTATTACGGTGAAATGTATAACGTTATATACTATTACCTTATAACGTATAACGTTATATACTATTTGCTTATAACGTATAACGTTATATACCAATACCTTATAACGTTTGACGTTATATACTATTACCTTATAACGTATAACGTTATATACCATTACCTTATAACGTTTGACGTTACATAGTATTACCTTATAACGTATAACCTTATATACTATTACCTTATAACGTATAACGTTATATACTATTAGCTTACAACATGTAACGTTATATACTATTAACTTATAACGTATAACGTTATATACTATTTGCTTATAACGTATAACGTTATATAGTACTAGCTTATGACGTACAACGTTAAATACTCTTACCTTATAACGTATAACGTTATATACTATTAGCTTATAACGTATAACGTTGTATACTATTAGCTTATAACGTATAATGTTATATAGTATTAGCTTTGGACGTATAACGTTAAATACTAATACCTTATAACGTATAACGTTATATACTATTAGCTTGTAACGTATAACGTTATATACTATTACCTTATAACGTATAACGTTATATACTATTAGCTTATAACGTATAACGTTGTATGCTATTAGCTTATAACGTATAATGTTATATAGTATTAGCTTTGGACGTATAACGTTAAATACTATTTCCTTATTACGTATAACGTTATATACTATTAGCTTATAACGTATAACGTTATATATTATTACCTTATAACGTATAACGTTATATACTATTTGCTTATAACGTATAACGTTATATAGTACTAGCTTATGACGTACAACGTTAAATACTATTACCTTATAACGTATAACGTTATATACTATTAGCTTGTAACGTATAACGTTATATACTATTACCTTATAACGTATAACGTTATATACTATTAGCTTATAACGTATGACGTTATATAGTAATACGGTATAACGTATAACGGTATATACTATTACCTTATAACGTATAACGTTATATACTATTACCTTATAACGTATAACGTTATATACTATTACCTTATAACGTATAACGTTATATACAATTAGCTTATAACGTATAACGTTGTATACTATTAGCTTATAACGTATAACGTTATATACTATTAGCTTATAACGTATGACGTTATATGGTAATACGGTATAACGTATAACGTTATATACTATTACCTTATAACGTATAACGTTATATACTATTACCTTATAACGTATAATGTTATATAATATTAGCTTATAACGTATAACGTTATATAGTATTAGCTTATGACGTACAACGTTAAATACGATTACCTTGTAACGTATAACGTTATATACTATTAGCTTATAACGTATAACGTTATATACCAATACCTTATAACGTTTGACGTTATATACTATTACCTTATAACGTATAACGTTATATACTATTACATAATAACGTATAACGTTATATACTATTAGCTTATAACGTATAACGTTATATAGTATTAGCTTATGACGTATAACGTTAAATACTATTACCTTATAACGTATAACGTTATATACTATTAGCTTATAATGCATAACGTTATATACTATTAGCTTATAATGCATAACGTTATATACTGTTACCTTATAACGTATAACGTTATACAGTATTAGCTTTTCACGTATGACGTTAAATACTCTTACCTTATAAAGTATAAAGTTATATACTATTACCTTATAACGTATAACGTTAAATACTATTAGCTTATAACGTATAACGTTATATACCATTACCTTATAACGTATAACGTTATATACTATTAGCTGATAACGTATAACGTTATATACTATTAGCTTATAACGTTCAACGTTGTATACTATTAGCTTATAACGTATAACGTTATATACTATTAGCTTATAACGTATAACGTTATATACTATTACCTTATAACGTATGACGTTATATAGTATTACGGTATAACGTATAACGTTATGTACTATTACCTTATAACGTATAACGTTATATACCATTACCTTAGAACGTTTGACATTATATACTATTACCTTATAACGTATAACGTTATATACTATTAGCTTATAACGTATAACGTTATATACTATTACCTTATAACGTATGACGTTATATAGTAGTACGGTATAACGTATAACGTTCTATACTATTACCTTATAACGGATAACGTTATATACCATTACCTTATAACGTATAACGTTATATACTATTAGCTTATAACGTACAACGTTATACAGTATTAGCTTATGACGTATAACGTTAAATACTATTACCTTGTAACGTATAACGTTATATACTATTACCTTATAACGTATAACGTTACATACTATTACCTTGTAACGTATAACGTTATATACTATTACCTAATAACGTATGATGTTATATAGTATTACGGTATATCGTATAACGTTATATACTATTACCTTATAACGTATAACGTTATATACTATTACCTTATAACGTATGACGTTATATAGTATTACGGTGAAATGTATAACGTTATATAATATTACCTTATAACGTATGACGTTATATAGTATTACGGTATAACGTATAACGTTATATACTATTACCTTATAACGTATACCGTTATATACTATTACCTTATAACGTATATCGTTACATACTATTACCTTGTAACGTATAACGTTATATACTATTACCTTATAACGTATAACGTTATATACTATTAGCTTATAACGTATGACGTTATATAGTAATACGGTATAACGTATAACGGTATATACTATTACCTTATAACGTATAACGTTATATACTATTACCTTATAACGTATAACGTTATATACTATCAGCTTATAACGTATAACGTTATATACTATTACCTTATAACGTATGACGTTATATAGTAGTACGGTATAACGTATAACGTTCTATACTATTACCTTATAACGGATAACGTTATATACCATTACCTTATAACGTATAACGTTATATACTATTAGCTTATAACGTACAACGTTATATAGTATTAGCTTATGACGTATAACGTTAAATACTATTACCTTGTAACGTTTAACGTTATATACTATTACCTTATAACGTATAACGTTACATACTATTACCTTGTAACGTATAACGTTATATACTATTACCTAATAACGTATGATGTTATATAGTATTACGGTATATCGTATAACGTTATATACTATTACCTTATAACGTATAACGTTATATACCATTACCTTGTAACGTATAACGTTATATACTATCAGCTTAAAGCGTATAACGTTATATAGTATTAGCTTATGACGTATAACGTTATATACTATTAGCTTATAACGTATAAAGTTATATAGTATTAGCTTATGAGGTACAACGTTAAATACTATTACCTTATAACGTATAACGTTATATACTCTTAGCTTATAACGTATAACGTTATGTACTATTACCTTATAACGCATAACGTTATATACCATTACCTTATAACGTTTGACGTTATATACTATTACCTTATAACGTATAACGTTATATAGTATTAGCTTATGACGTATGACGTTATATAGTATTACGGTATAACGTATAACGTTATATACTATTACCTTATAACGTATACCGTTATATACTATTACCTTATAACGTATATCGTTACATACTATTACCTTGTAACGTATAACGGTATATACTATTACCTTATAACGTATAACGTTATATACTATTACCTTATAACGTATAACGTTATATACTATTACCTTATAACGTATAACGTTATATACTATTAGCTTATAACGTATAACGTTATATAGTATTACCTTATAACGTATAACGTTATATACTATTACCTAATAACGTATAACGTTATATACTATTAGCTTATAACGTATAACGTTATATAGTATTAGCTTATGACGTATAACGTTAAATACTATTACCTTATAACGTACAACGTTATATACTATTAGCTTATGACGTATAACGTTATATACCATTACCTTATAACTTATAACGTTATACAGTATTAGCTTATGACGTATGACGTTAAATACTATTAGCTTATAACGTATAACGTTATATACCATTACCTTATAACGTTTGACGTTATATACTATTACCTTATAACGTATGACGTTATATAGTATTACGGTGAAATGTATAACGTTATATACTATTACCTTATAACGTATGACGTTATATAGTATTACGGTATAACGTATAACGTTATATATTATTACATAATAACGTATAACGTTATATACTATTAGCTTATAACGTATAACGTTATATAGTATTAGCTTATGACGTATAACGTTAAATACTATTACCATATAACGTATAACGTTATATACTATTAGCTTATAATGCATAACGTTATATACTATTAGCTTATAATGCATAACGTTATATACTGTTACCTTATAACGTATAACGTTATACAGTATTAGCTTTTCACGTATGACGTTAAATACTCTTACCTTATAAAGTATAAAGTTATATACTATTACCTTATAACGTATAACGTTAAATACTATTAGCTTATAACGTATAACGTTATATACCATTACCTTATAACGTATAACGTTATATACTATTAGCTGATAACGTATAACGTTATATACTATTAGCTTATAACGTATAACGTTGTATACTATTAGCTTATAACGTATAACGTTATATACTATTAGCTTATAACGTATAACGTTATATACTATTACCTTATAACGTATGACGTTATATAGTATTACGGTATAACGTATAACGTTATGTACTATTACCTTATAACGTATAACGTTATATACCATTACCTTAGAACGTTTGACATTATATACTATTACCTTATAACGTATAACGTTATATACTATTAGCTTATAACGTATAACGTTATATACTATTACCTTATAACGTATGACGTTATATAGTAGTACGGTATAACGTATAACGTTCTATACTATTACCTTATAACGGATAACGTTATATACCATTACCTTATAACGTATAACGTTATATACTATTAGCTTATAACGTACAACGTTATACAGTATTAGCTTATGACGTATAACGTTAAATACTATTACCTTGTAACGTATAACGTTATATACTATTACCTTATAACGTATAACGTTACATACTATTACCTTGTAACGTATAACGTTATATACTATTACCTAATAACGTATGATGTTATATAGTATTACGGTATATCGTATAACGTTATATACTATTACCTTATAACGTATAACGTTATATACTATTACCATATAACGTATGACGTTATATAGTATTACGGTGAAATGTATAACGTTATATAATATTACCTTATAACGTATGACGTTATATAGTATTACGGTATAACGTATAACGTTATATACTATTACCTTATAACGTATACCGTTATATACTATTACCTTATAACGTATATCGTTACATACTATTACCTTGTAACGTATAACGTTATATACTATTACCTTATAACGTATAACGTTATATACTATTAGCTTATAACGTATGACGTTATATAGTAATACGGTATAACGTATAACGGTATATACTATTACCTTATAACGTATAACGTTATATACTATTACCTTATAACGTATAACGTTATATACTATCAGCTTATAACGTATAACGTTATATACTATTACCTTATAACGTATGACGTTATATAGTAGTACGGTATAACGTATAACGTTCTATACTATTACCTTATAACGGATAACGTTATATACCATTACCTTATAACGTATAACGTTATATACTATTAGCTTATAACGTACAACGTTATATAGTATTAGCTTATGACGTATAACGTTAAATACTATTACCTTGTAACGTTTAACGTTATATACTATTACCTTATAACGTATAACGTTACATACTATTACCTTGTAACGTATAACGTTATATACTATTACCTAATAACGTATGATGTTATATAGTATTACGGTATATCGTATAACGTTATATACTATTACCTTATAACGTATAACGTTATATACCATTACCTTGTAACGTATAACGTTATATACTATCAGCTTAAAGCGTATAACGTTATATAGTATTAGCTTATGACGTATAACGTTATATACTATTAGCTTATAACGTATAAAGTTATATAGTATTAGCTTATGAGGTACAACGTTAAATACTATTACCTTATAACGTATAACGTTATATACTCTTAGCTTATAACGTATAACGTTATGTACTATTACCTTATAACGCATAACGTTATATACCATTACCTTATAACGTTTGACGTTATATACTATTACCTTATAACGTATAACGTTATATAGTATTAGCTTATGACGTATGACGTTATATAGTATTACGGTATAACGTATAACGTTATATACTATTACCTTATAACGTATACCGTTATATACTATTACCTTATAACGTATATCGTTACATACTATTACCTTGTAACGTATAACGGTATATACTATTACCTTATAACGTATAACGTTATATACTATTACCTTATAACGTATAACGTTATATACTATTACCTTATAACGTATAACGTTATATACTATTAGCTTATAACGTATAACGTTATATAGTATTACCTTATAACGTATAACGTTATATACTATTACCTAATAACGTATAACGTTATATACTATTAGCTTATAACGTATAACGTTATATAGTATTAGCTTATGACGTATAACGTTAAATACTATTACCTTATAACGTACAACGTTATATACTATTAGCTTATGACGTATAACGTTATATACCATTACCTTATAACTTATAACGTTATACAGTATTAGCTTATGACGTATGACGTTAAATACTATTAGCTTATAACGTATAACGTTATATACCATTACCTTATAACGTTTGACGTTATATACTATTACCTTATAACGTATGACGTTATATAGTATTACGGTGAAATGTATAACGTTATATACTATTACCTTATAACGTATGACGTTATATAGTATTACGGTATAACGTATAACGTTATATATTATTACATAATAACGTATAACGTTATATACTATTAGCTTATAACGTATAACGTTATATAGTATTAGCTTATGACGTATAACGTTAAATACTATTACCATATAACGTATAACGTTATATACTATTAGCTTATAATGCATAACGTTATATACTATTAGCTTATAATGCATAACGTTATATACTGTTACCTTATAACGTATAACGTTATACAGTATTAGCTTTTGACGTATGACGTTAAATACTATTACCTTATAACGTATAACGTTATATACTATTACCTTATAACGTATAACGTTATATACTATTAGCTTATAACGTATAACGTTATATACCATTACCTTATAACGTATAACGTTATACAGTATTAGCTTAAGACGTATGACGTTAAATACTATTACCTTATAACGTATTACGTTATATACCATTACCTTATAACGTCTGACGTTATATAGTATTACCTTATAACGTATAACGTTATATACTATTACCTTATAAAGTATAACGTTATATACTATTAGCTTATAACGTATAACGTTATATACTATTAGCTTATAACGTATAACGTTGTATACTGTTACCGTATAACGTATAACGTTATATACTATTACCTTATAACGTATAACGTTATATACTATTAGCTTATAACGTATAACGTTATATACTATTACCTTATAACGTATGACGTTATATAGTAGTACGGTATAACGTATAACGTTCTATACTATTACCTTATAACGGATAACGATATATACCATTACCTTATAACGTTTGACGTTATATACTATTACCTTATAACGTATGACGTTATATAGTATTACGGTGAAATGTATAACGTTATATACTATTACCTTATAACGTATGACGTTATATAGTATTACGGTATAACGTATAACGTTATATACTATTAACTTATAACGTATACCGTTATATACTATTACCTTATAACGTATATCGTTACATACTATTACCTTGTAACGTATAACGTTATATACTATTACCTTATAACGTATGACGTTATATAGTATTACGATATCTCGTATAACGTTATATACTATTACTTTATAACGTATAACGATATATACTATTACCTTATAACGTATGACGTTATATAGTATTACGGTGAAATGTATAACGTTATATACTATTACCTTATAACGTATGACGTTATATACTATTACCTTATAACGTATAACGTTATATACTATTACCTAATAACGTATAACGTTATATACTATTAGCTTATAACGTATAACGTCATATAGTATTAGCTTATGACGTATAACGTTAAATACTATTACCTTATAACGTATAACGTTATATACTATTAGCTTATGACGTATAACGTTATATACCATTACCTTATAACGTATAACGTTATACAGTATTAGCTTATAACGTATGACGTTATATACTATTACCTTATAACGTATGACGTTATATAGTATTACGGTATAACGTATAACGTTATATACTATTACCTTATAACGTATAACGTTACATACAATTATCTTGTAACGTTTGACGTTATATACTATTACCTTATAACGTATAACGTTATATACTATTAGCTTATAACGTATAACGTTATATACTATTACCTTATAACGTATGACGTTATATAGTATTACGGTATAACGTATAACGTTATATACTATTACCTTATAACGTATGACGTTATATACTATTACCTTATAACGTATAACGTTATATACTATTACCTAATAACGTATAACGTTATATACTATTAGCTTATAACGTATAACGTGATATAGTATTAGCTTATGACGTATAACGTTAAATACTATTACCTTATAACGTATAACGTTATATACTATTAGCTTATGACGTATAACGTTATATACCATTACCTTATAACGTATAACGTTATACAGTATTAGCTTATGACGTATGACGTTATATACTATTACCTTATAACGTATGACGTTATATAGTATTACGGTGAAATGTATAACGTTATATACTATTACCTTATAACGTATGACGTTATATACTATTACCTTATAATGTATAACGTTATATACCATTACCTTATAACGTATAACGTTATACAGTATTAGCTTATGACGTATGACGTTATATACTATTACCTTATAACGTATGACGTTATATAGTATTACGGTATAACGTATAACGTTATATACTATTACCTTATAACGTATAACGTTACATACAATTATCTTGTAACGTATGACGTTATATACCATTACCTTATAAGGTATAACGTTATACAGTATTAGCTTATGACGTATGACGTTAAATACTATTACCTTATAACGTATTACGTTATATACCATTACCTTATAACGTCTGACGTTATATAGTATTACCTTATAACGTATAACGTTATATACTATTACATTATAAAGTATAACGTTATATACTATTAGCTTATAACGTATAACGTTATATACTATTAGCTTATAACGTATAACGTTGTATACTATTAGCTTATAACGTATAACGTTGTATACTATTAGCTTATAACGTATAACGTTATATACTATTACCTTATAACGTATGACCTTATATAGTATTACGGTATAACGTATAACGTTATGTACTATTACCTTATAACGTATAACGTTATATACCATTACCTTATAACGTATAACGTTATATACTATTACCTTATAACGTATGACGTTATATAGTATTACGGTATAACGTATAACGTTATGTACTATTACCTTATAACGTATAACGTTATATACCATTACCTTATAACGTTTGACGTTATATACTATTACCTTATAACGTATGACGTTATATAGTATTACGGTGAAATGTATAACGTTATATACTATTACCTTATAACGTATAACGTTATATACTATTTGCTTATAACGTATAACGTTATATACCAATACCTTATAACGTTTGACGTTATATACTATTACCTTATAACGTATAACGTTATATACCATTACCTTATAACGTTTGACGTTACATAGTATTACCTTATAACGTATAACCTTATATACTATTACCTTATAACGTATAACGTTATATACTATTAGCTTACAACATGTAACGTTATATACTATTAACTTATAACGTATAACGTTATATACTATTTGCTTATAACGTATAACGTTATATAGTACTAGCTTATGACGTACAACGTTAAATACTATTACCTTATAACGTATAACGTTATATACTATTAGCTTATAACGTATAACGTTGTATACTATTAGCTTATAACGTATAATGTTATATAGTATTAGCTTTGGACGTATAACGTTAAATACTAATACCTTATTACGTATAACGTTATATACTATTAGCTTATAACGTATAACGTTATATATTATTACCTTATAAAGTATAACGTTATATACTATTACCTTATAACGTATAACGTTATATACTATTTGCTTATAACGTATAACGTTATATAGTACTAGCTTATGACGTACAACGTTAAATACTATTACCTTATAACGTATAACGTTATATACTATTAGCTTATAACGTATAACGTTATATACCAATACCTTATAACGTTTGACGTTATGTACTATTACCATATAACGTATAACGTTATATACTATTACCTAATAACGTATAACGTTATATACTATTAGCTTATAACGTATAACGTTGTATACTATTAGCTTATAACGTATAATGTTATATAGTATTAGCTTTGGACGTATAACGTTAAATACTATTTCCTTATTACGTATAACGTTATATACTATTAGCTTATAACGTATAACGTTATATATTATTACCTTATAACGTATAACGTTATATACTATTTGCTTATAACGTATAACGTTATATAGTACTAGCTTATGACGTACAACGTTAAATACTATTACCATATAACGTATAACGTTATATACTATTAGCTTGTAACGTATAACGTTATATACTATTACCTTATAACGTATAACGTTATATACTATTAGCTTATAACGTATGACGTTATATAGTAATACGGTATAACGTATAACGGTATATACTATTACCTTATAACGTATAACGTTATATACAATTAGCTTATAACGTATAACGTTGTATACTATTAGCTTATAACGTATAAAGTTACATACTATTAGCTTATAACGTATAACGTTATATACCATTACCTTATAACGTTTGACGTTATATACTATTACCTTATAACGTATGACGTTATATAGTATTACGGTGAAATGTATAACGTTATATACTATTACCTTATAACGTATAACGTTATATAGTATTACGGTATAACGTATAACGTTATATACTATTACATAATAACGTATAACGTTATATACTATTAGCTTATAACGTATAACGTTATATAGTATTAGCTTATGACGTATAACGTTAAATACTATTACCATATAACGTATAACGTTATATACTATTAGCTTATAACGTATAACGTTGTATACTATTAGCTTATAACGTATAAAGTTATATACTATTAGCTTATAACGTATAACGTTATATACCATTACCTTATAACGTTTGACGTTATATACTATTACCTTATAACGTATGACGTTATATAGTATTACGGTGAAATGTATAACGTTATATACTATTACCTTATAACGTATAACGTTATATAGTATTACGGTATAACGTATAACGTTATATACTATTACATAATAACGTATAACGTTATATACTATTAGCTTATAATGCATAACGTTATATACTATTAGCTTATAATACATAACGTTATATACTGTTACCTTATAACGTATAACGTTATACAGTATTAGCTTTTGACGTATGACGTTAAATACTATTACCTTATAACGTATAACGTTATATACTATTACCTTATAACGTATAACGTTATATACTATTAGCTTATAACGTATAACGTTATATACCATTACCTTATAACGTATAACGTTATACAGTATTAGCTTAAGACGTATGACGTTAAATACTATTACCTTATAACGTATTACGTTATATACCATTACCTTATAACGTCTGACGTTATATAGTATTACCTTATAACGTATAACGTTATATACTATTACCTTATAAAGTATAACGTTATATACTATTAGCTTATAACGTATAACGTTATATACTATTAGCTTATAACGTATAACGTTGTATACTGTTACCTTATAACGTATAACGTTATATACTATTACCTTATAACGTATAACGTTATATACTATTAGCTTATAACGTATAACGTTATATACTATTACCTTATAACGTATGACGTTATATAGTAGTACGGTATAACGTATAACGTTCTATACTATTACCTTATAACGGATAACGATATATACCATTACCTTATAACGTTTGACGTTATATACTATTACCTTATAACGTATGACGTTATATAGTATTACGGTGAAATGTATAACGTTATATACTATTACCTTATAACGTATGACGTTATATAGTATTACGGTATAACGTATAACGTTATATACTATTAACTTATAACGTATACCGTTATATACTATTACCTTATAACGTATATCGTTACATACTATTACCTTGTAACGTATAACGTTATATACTATTACCTTATAACGTATGACGTTATATAGTATTACGATATCTCGTATAACGTTATATACTATTACTTTATAACGTATAACGATATATACTATTACCTTATAACGTATGACGTTATATAGTATTACGGTGAAATGTATAACGTTATATACTATTACCTTATAACGTATGACGTTATATACTATTACCTTATAACGTATAACGTTATATACTATTACCTAATAACGTATAACGTTATATACTATTAGCTTATAACGTATAACGTGATATAGTATTAGCTTATGACGTATAACGTTAAATACTATTACCTTATAACGTATAACGTTATATACTATTAGCTTATGACGTATAACGTTATATACCATTACCTTATAACGTATAACGTTATACAGTATTAGCTTATGACGTATGACGTTATATACTATTACCTTATAACGTATGACGTTATATAGTATTACGGTATAACGTATAACGTTATATACTGTTACCTTATAACGTATAACGTTACATACAATTATCTTGTAACGTTTGACGTTATATACTATTACCTTATAACGTATAACGTTATATACTATTAGCTTATAACGTATAACGTTATATACTATTACCTTATAACGTATGACGTTATATAGTAGTACGGTATAACGTATAACGTTATATACCATTACCTTATAACGTTATATACCATTACCTTATAACGTATAACATTATATACTATTAGCTTATAACGTATGACGTTATATAGTACTACGGTATAACGTATAACGTTATATAATATTAGCTTATAACGTATAACGTTATATAGTATTAGCTTATGACGTACAACGTTAAATACGATTACCTTATAACGTATAACGTTATATACTATTAGCTTATAACGTATAACGTTATATACCAATACCTTATATCGTTTGACGTTATATACTATTACCTTATAAAGTATAACGTTATATACTATTACATAATAACGTATAACGTTATATACTATTAGCTTATAACGTATAACGTTATATAGTACTAGCTTATGACGTATAACGTTATATACTATTACCTTATAACGTATGACGTTATATAGTATTACGGTATAACGTATAACGTTATATACTATTACCTTATAACGTATGACGTTATATACTATTACCTTATAACGTATAACGTTATATACTATTACCTAATAACGTATAACGTTATATACTATTAGCTTATAACGTATAACGTGATATAGTATTAGCTTATGACGTATAACGTTAAATATTATTACCTTATAACGTATAACGTTATATACTATTAGCTTATGACGTATAACGTTATATACCATTACCTTATAACGTATAACGTTATACAGTATTAGCTTATGACGTATGACGTTATATACTATTACCTTATAACGTATGACGTTATATAGTATTACGGTGAAATGTATAACGTTATATACTATTACCTTATAACGTATGACGTTATATACTATTACCTTATAACGTATAACGTTATATACCATTACCTTATAACGTATAACGTTATACAGTATTAGCTTATGACGTATGACGTTATATACTATTACCTTATAACGTATGACGTTATATAGTATTACGGTATAACGTATAACGTTATATACTATTACCTTATAACGTATAACGTTACATACAATTATCTTGTAACGTATGACGTTATATACCATTACCTTATAACGTATAACGTTATACAGTATTAGCTTATGACGTATGACGTTAAATACTATTACCTTATAACGTATTACGTTATATACCATTACCTTATAACGTCTGACGTTATATAGTATTACCTTATAACGTATAACGTTATATACTATTACATTATAAAGTATAACGTTATATACTATTAGCTTATAACGTATAACGTTATATACTATTAGCTTATAACGTATAACGTTGTATACTATTAGCTTATAACGTATAACGTTGTATACTATTAGCTTATAACGTATAACGTTATATACTATTACCTTATAACGTATGACGTTATATAGTATTACGGTATAACGTATAACGTTATGTACTATTACCTTATAACGTATAACGTTATATACCATTACCTTATAACGTTTGACGTTACATAGTATTACCTTATAACGTATAACCTTATATACTATTACCTTATAACGTATAACGTTATATACTATTAGCTTACAACATGTAACGTTATATACTATTAACTTATAACGTATAACGTTATATACTATTTGCTTATAACGTATAACGTTATATAGTACTAGCTTATGACGTACAACGTTAAATACTATTACCTTATAACGTATAACGTTATATACTATTAGCTTATAACGTATAACGTTGTATACTATTAGCTTATAACGTATAATGTTATATAGTATTAGCTTTGGACGTATAACGTTAAATACTAATACCTTATTACGTATAACGTTATATACTATTAGCTTATAACGTATAACGTTATATATTATTACCTTATAAAGTATAACGTTATATACTATTACCTTATAACGTATAACGTTATATACTATTTGCTTATAACGTATAACGTTATATAGTACTAGCTTATGACGTACAACGTTAAATACTATTACCTTATAACGTATAACGTTATATACTATTAGCTTATAACGTATAACGTTATATACCAATACCTTATAACGTTTGACGTTATGTACTATTACCATATAACGTATAACGTTATATACTATTACCTAATAACGTATAACGTTATATACTATTAGCTTATAACGTATAACGTTGTATACTATTAGCTTATAACGTATAATGTTATATAGTATTAGCTTTGGACGTATAACGTTAAATACTATTTCCTTATTACGTATAACGTTATATACTATTAGCTTATAACGTATAACGTTATATATTATTACCTTATAACGTATAACGTTATATACTATTTGCTTATAACGTATAACGTTATATAGTACTAGCTTATGACGTACAACGTTAAATACTATTACCTTATAACGTATAACGTTATATACTATTAGCTTGTAACGTATAACGTTATATACTATTACCTTATAACGTATAACGTTATATACTATTAGCTTATAACGTATGACGTTATATAGTAATACGGTATAACGTATAACGGTATATACTATTACCTTATAACGTATAACGTTATATACTATTACCTTATAACGTATAACGTTATATACTATTACCTTATAACGTATAACGTTATATACAATTAGCTTATAACGTATAACGTTGTATACTATTAGCTTATAACGTATAACGTTATATACTATTAGCTTATAACGTATGACGTTATATAGTAATACGGTATAACGTATAACGTTATATACTATTACCTTATAACGTATAACGTTATATACTATTACCTTATAACGTATAATGTTATATAATATTAGCTTATAACGTATAACGTTATATAGTATTAGCTTATGACGTACAACGTTAAATACGATTACCTTATAACGTATAACGTTATATACTATTAGCTTATAACGTATAACGTTATATACCAATACCTTATAACGTTTGACGTTACATAGTATTACCTTATAACGTATAACGTTATATACTATTACCTTATAACGTATAACGTTATATACAATTAGCTTATAACGTATAACGTTGTATACTATTAGCTTATAACGTATAAAGTTATATACTATTAGCTTATAACGTATAACGTTATATACCATTACCTTATAACGTTTGACGTTATATACTATTACCTTATAACGTATGACGTTATATAGTATTACGGTGAAATGTATAACGTTATATACTATTACCTTATAACGTATAACGTTATATAGTATTACGGTATAACGTATAACGTTATATACTATTACATAATAACGTATAACGTTATATACTATTAGCTTATAACGTATAACGTTATATAGTATTAGCTTATGACGTATAACGTTAAATACTATTACCATATAACGTATAACGTTATATACTATTAGCTTATAATGCATAACGTTATATACTATTAGCTTATAATGCATAACGTTATATACTGTTACCTTATAACGTATAACGTTATACAGTATTAGCTTTTGACGTATGACGTTAAATACTATTACCTTATAACGTATAACGTTATATACTATTACCTTATAACGTATAACGTTATATACTATTAGCTTATAACGTATAACGTTATATACCATTACCTTATAACGTATAACGTTATACAGTATTAGCTTAAGACGTATGACGTTAAATACTATTACCTTATAACGTATTACGTTATATACCATTACCTTATAACGTCTGACGTTATATAGTATTACCTTATAACGTATAACGTTATATACTATTACCTTATAAAGTATAACGTTATATACTATTAGCTTATAACGTATAACGTTATATACTATTAGCTTATAACGTATAACGTTGTATACTGTTACCTTATAACGTATAACGTTATATACTATTACCTTATAACGTATAACGTTATATACTATTAGCTTATAACGTATAACGTTATATACTATTACCTTATAACGTATGACGTTATATAGTAGTACGGTATAACGTATAACGTTCTATACTATTACCTTATAACGGATAACGATATATACCATTACCTTATAACGTATACCGTTATATACTATTACCTTATAACGTATATCGTTACATACTATTACCTTGTAACGTATAACGTTATATACTATTACCTTATAACGTATGACGTTATATAGTATTACGATACCTCGTATAACGTTATATACTATTACTTTATAACGTATAACGATATATACTATTACCTTATAACGTATGACGTTATATAGTATTACGGTGAAATGTATAACGTTATATACTATTACCTTATAACGTATGACGTTATATACTATTACCTTATAACGTATAACGTTATATACTATTACCTAATAACGTATAACGTTATATACTATTAGCTTATAACGTATAACGTGATATAGTATTAGCTTATGACGTATAACGTTAAATACTATTACCTTATAACGTATAACGTTATATACTATTAGCTTATGACGTATAACGTTATATACCATTACCTTATAACGTATAACGTTATACAGTATTAGCTTATGACGTATGACGTTATATACTATTACCTTATAACGTATGACGTTATATAGTATTACGGTATAACGTATAACGTTATATACTGTTACCTTATAACGTATAACGTTACATACAATTATCTTGTAACGTTTGACGTTATATACTATTACCTTATAACGTATAACGTTATATACTATTAGCTTATAACGTATAACGTTATATACTATTACCTTATAACGTATGACGTTATATAGTAGTACGGTATAACGTATAACGTTATATACCATTACCTTATAACGTTATATACCATTACCTTATAACGTATAACATTATATACTATTAGCTTATAACGTATGACGTTATATAGTACTACGGTATAACGTATAACGTTATATAATATTAGCTTATAACGTATAACGTTATATAGTATTAGCTTATGACGTACAACGTTAAATACGATTACCTTATAACGTATAACGTTATATACTATTAGCTTATAACGTATAACGTTATATACCAATACCTTATATCGTTTGACGTTATATACTATTACCTTATAAAGTATAACGTTATATACTATTACATAATAACGTATAACGTTATATACTATTAGCTTATAACGTATAACGTTATATAGTACTAGCTTATGACGTATAACGTTAAATACTATTACCTTATAACGTATAACGTTATATACTATTAGCTTATAATGCATAACGTTATATACTATTAGCTTATAATGCATAACGTTATATACTGTTACCTTATAACGTATAATTTTATACAGTATTAGCTTTTGACGTATGACGTTAAATACTATTACCTTATAACGTATAACGTTATATACTATTACCTTATAACGTATAACGTTATATACTATTAGCTTATAACGTATAACGTTATATACCAATACCTGATAACGTTTGACGTTATATACTATTACCTTATAACGTATAACGTTATATACTATTACGTAATAACTTATAACGTTATATACTATTAGCTTATAACGTATAACGTTATATAGTATTAGCTTATGACGTATAACGTTAAATACTATTACCTTATAACGTATAACGTTATACACTATTAGCTTATAACGTATAACGTTATATACCATTACCTTATAACGTATAACGTTATATACTATTACCTTATAACGTATGACGTTATATAGTATTACGGTATAACGTATAACTTTATGTACTATTACCTTATAACGTATAACGTTATATACCATTACCTTATAACGTTTGACGTTATATACTATTACCTTATAACGTATGACGTTATATAGTATTACGGTGAAATGTATAACGTTATATACTATTACCTTATAACGTATAACGTTATATACTATGTGCTTATAATGTATAACGTTATATACCAATACCTTATAACGTTTGACGTAATATACTATTACCTTATAACGTATAACGTTATATACTATTACCTAATAACTTATAACGTTATATACTATTAGCTTATAACGTATAACGTTATATAGTATTAGCTTATGACGTATAACGTTAAATACTATTACCTTATAAGGTATAACGTTATATACTATTAGCTTATAACGTATAACGTTATATACCATTACCTTATAACGTATAACGTTATACAGTATTAACTTATCACGTATGACGTTAAATACTATTACCTTATAACGTATTACGTTATATACCATTACCTTATAACGTCTGACGTTATATAGTATTACCTTATAACGTATAACGTTATATACTATTACCTTATAAAGTATAACGTTATATACTATTAGCTTATAACGTATAACGTTGTATACTATTAGCTTATAACGTATAACGTTATATACTATTAGCTTATAACGTATAACGTTATATACTATTACCTTATAACGTATGACGTTATATAGTATTACGGTATAACGTATAACGTTATGTACAATTACCTTATAACGTATAACGTTATATACCATTACCTTATAACGTTTGACGTTATATACTATTACCTTATAACGTATGACGTTATATAGTATTACGGTGAAATGTATAACGTTATATACTATTACCTTATAACGTATAACGTTATATACTATTTGCTTATAACGTATAACGTTATATACCAATACCTGATAACGTTTGACGTTATATACTATTACCTTATAACGTATAACGTTATATACTATTACCTAATAACTTATAACGTTATATACTATTAGCTTATAACGTATAACGTTATATAGTATTAGCTTACGACGTATAACGTTAAATACTATTACCTTATAACGTATAACGTTATACACTATTAGCTTATAACGTATAACGTTATATACCATTACCTTATAACGTATAACGTTATATACTATTACCTTATAACGTATGACGTTATATAGTATTACGGTATAACGTATAACTTTATGTACTATTACCTTATAACGTATAACGTTATATACCATTACCTTATAACGTTTGACGTTATATACTATTACCTTATAACGTATGACGTTATATAGTATTACGGTGAAATGTATAACGTTATATACTATTACCTTATAACGTATAACGTTATAGAGTATTAGGTTATGACGTATAACGTTAAATATTATTACCTTATAACGTATAACGTTATATACTATTAGCTGATGACGTATAACGTTATATACCATTACCTTATAACGTATAACGTTATATACTATTAGCTTATAACGTATAACGTTATATAGTATTAGGTTATGACGTATGACGTGAAATACTATTACCTTATAACGTATAACGTTATATACCATTACCTTATAACGTATAACGTTGTACAGTATTAGCTTATGACGTATGACGTTAAATACTATTACCATATAACGTATAACGTTATATACCATTACCTTATAACGTTTGAAGTTATATAGTATTACCTTATAACGTATAACGTTATATACTATTACCTTATAACGTATAACGTTATATACTATTAGCTGATGACGTATAACGTTATATACCATTACCTTATAACGTATAACGTTATATACTATTAGCTTATAACGTATAACGTTATATACTATGTGCTTATAACGTATAACGTTATATACCAATACCTTATAACGTTTGACGTTATATACTATTACCTTATAACGTATAACGTTATATAATATTACCTAATAACGTATAACGTTATATACTATTAGCTTATAACGTATAACGTTATATAGTATTAGGTTATGACGTATAACGTTAAATATTATTACCTTATAACGTATAACGTTATATACTATTAGCTGATGACGTATAACGTTATATACCATTACCTTATAACGTATAACGTTATATACTATTAGCTTATAACGTATAACGTTATATACTATGTGCTTATAACGTATAACGTTATATACTATTACCTTATAACGTATAACGTTATATACTATTAGCTTATAACGTATAACGTTATATACCATTACCTTATAACGTATAACGTTATACAGTATTAGCTTAAGACGTATGACGTTAAATACTATTACCTTATAACGTATTACGTTATATACCATTACCTTATAACGTCTGACGTTATATAGTATTACCTTATAACGTATAACGTTATATACCATTACCTTATAACTTATAACGTTATACAGTATTAGCTTATGACGTATGACGTTAAATACTATTACCTTATAACGTATAATGTTATATACCATCACCTTATAACGTTTGACGTTACATAGTATTACCTTATAACGTATAACGTTATATACTATTACCTTATAACGTATAACGTTATATACAATTAGCTTATAACGTATAACGTTGTATACTATTAGCTTATAACGTATAACGTTATATACTATTAGCTTATAACGTATAACGTTATATACCATTACCTTATAACGTTTGACGTTATATACTATTACCTTATAACGTATGACGTTATATAGTATTACGGTGAAATGTATAACGTTATATACTATTACGTTATAACGTATGACGTTATATAGTATTACGGTATAACGTATAACGTTATATACTATTACATAATAACGTATAACGTTATATACTATTAGCTTATAACGTATAACGTTATATAGTATTAGCTTATGACGTATAACGTTAAATACTATTACCATATAACGTATAACGTTATATACTATTAGCTTATAATGCATAACGTTATATACTATTAGCTTATAATGCATAACGTTATATACTGTTACCTTATAACGTATAACGTTATACAGTATTAGCTTTTGACGTATGACGTTAAATACTATTACCTTATAACGTATAACGTTATATACTATTACCTTATAACGTATAACGTTATATACTATTAGCTTATAACGTATAACGTTATATACCATTACCTTATAACGTATAACGTTATACAGTATTAGCTTAAGACGTATGACGTTAAATACTATTACCTTATAACGTATTACGTTATATACCATTACCTTATAACGTCTGACGTTATATAGTATTACCTTATAACGTATAACGTTATATACTATTACCTTATAAAGTATAACGTTATATACTATTAGCTTATAACGTATAACGTTATATACTATTAGCTTATAACGTATAACGTTGTATACTGTTACCTTATAACGTACAGTAGCGGACAAAAGTTTAAGACGAAATGGAAGAAATAAATAATTGATTTACTTTCCATAAAAAATATAAATACAGTGTTCTACATTTGGTATTAACTAATTAGGCATTTGTTTATACACTTACAAAAAAAATTTCATTTTGATATTTTGCTCAGTAGCGAAGTTACAAAAAAAGGAACGAAATCTGTATAATATTTTGTCGGTCAAAAGTTTAAGACTACACAAAAAATATTAAGTTTTGGTAAAAAAATATGCACAATTTTTGTTTAAATTCAATATTTTGTCCAATATCCGTTATTTCTTATCACTTCGGTACATCTTCTTGGCATTGAATCTATTAATTTTTTACATTGATCTACCGTAATATTACTCCAAGCTGTTTCAATTGTAGAGTAAAGTTCATTCAAATTTTTCGGTTTATAACCTTGTACTGTCTTTTTTATGATGCTCCACAAGTTCTCGATTGGATTAATATCTGGTGATTGGGACGGCCACGGCAGCACGGTGATATTTTCTTCTTGAAAAAACTGTTTCACAACCCGAGCCGTGTGCTTCGGATCATTATCATTTTGAAAAATAAAATCATCACTCATATTGTTGCGTGCAAAAGGTAACATTGTGTTCTTGAGTATGTCCTTGTATTGAAAACGGTCCATAATTCCATTGATACGACATATCGGACCAGGGCCGCTTCGAGAAAAACACGCCCACACCATAACGTTGCCACCACCATGTTTAAGAGTTTTTAAAACGCACTGTGTTTTCAAACTTTCGCCAATTCGACGTCTAACGTACCGTACCCCGTCAGAAGAGACGCGACTGAATTTCGATTCGTCAGAAAACAATACCTTTTGCCAATCTTCACTTGTCCAATGCTTATGAGCTTTAGCAAATGCAAGTCGTCTTTTTCGATTCCTAGAACTCAGCAGTGGTTTCTTTTGGGGTTTTCGTCCTCTTAAGTTAAAGTCTTCTAATCTTCTCCTAACAGTTCTAGCACTAATTTGTGTATCGTTTTCATAGTTTATCTCCGCAGCAATATTATTTGCACTACGAAAACGATCCTTTTCGCTCAATCGATGAATCCGGCGATCCATTTTCGGTGTTGTTTTCCGTGGTCTTCCGTTTTTCGGTTGATCGCAATTCATGCCTGTCTTTAAACATTTATACCAAGCTTGTTTACAAGCTGTTTCTGACCTGTTCACTATATTTGCTATTTCGGTGAAGGTTTTACTTTGCTTTCGCAGCCTTACGATTTGTTCCCTTTCGTTTTCAAGTAAATTCTTTGATTTACCCATAGTCTGTTCCTACCTAAATGAATTTTAAGCAATAAAAGGTACACTAAACAATGATTTTGACATTCCAGAATCAAAATGTTCAAAAACTGTACTCGTACTCACGTTTTACACAGATCGTCTTAAACTAATGTCCACTGTTTCCAAGTGCTAGGCGGTAACTAACTGTTGTAACTCCTACATTGTTTGTATTTAACAACTGACTGTCTGAGGTTACGAAGGTCAAACATACAGCTACGTTATTCCAAAGAGACAAACCGAATAGAAGAACAATATGCGTATAAGATGTTTGTAATCCGGTTTACAAATCATCGTCTTAAACTTTTGTCCGCTACTGTATAACGTTATATACTATTACCTTATAACGTATAACGTTATATACTATTAGCTTATAACGTATAACGATATATACTATTACCTTATAACGTATGACGTTATATAGTATTACGGTGAAATGTATAACGTTATATACTATTACCTTATAACGTATGACGTTATATACTATTACCTTATAACGTATAACGTTATATACTATTACCTAATAACGTATAACGTTATATACTATTAGCTTATAACGTATAACGTGATATAGTATTAGCTTATGACGTATAACGTTAAATACTATTACCTTATAACGTATAACGTTATATACTATTAGCTTATGACGTATAACGTTATATACCATTACCTTATAACGTATAACGTTATACAGTATTAGCTTATGACGTATGACGTTATATACTATTACCTTATAACGTATGACGTTATATAGTATTACGGTATAACGTATAACGTTATATACTGTTACCTTATAACGTATAACGTTACATACAATTATCTTGTAACGTTTGACGTTATATACTATTACCTTATAACGTATAACGTTATATACTATTGGCTTATAACGTATAACGTTATATACTATTACCTTATAACGTATGACGTTATATAGTAGTACGGTATAACGTATAACGTTATATACCATTACCTTATAACGTTATATACCATTACCTTATAACGTATAACATTATATACTATTAGCTTATAACGTATGACGTTATATAGTACTACGGTATAACGTATAACGTTATATAATATTAGCTTATAACGTATAACGTTATATAGTATTAGCTTATGACGTACAACGTTAAATACGATTACCTTATAACGTATAACGTTATATACTATTAGCTTATAACGTATAACGTTATATACCAATACCTTATATCGTTTGACGTTATATACTATTACCTTATAAAGTATAACGTTATATACTATTACATAATAACGTATAACGTTATATACTATTAGCTTATAACGTATAACGTTATATAGTACTAGCTTATGACGTATAACGTTAAATACTATTACCTTATAACGTATAACGTTATATACTATTAGCTTATAATGCATAACGTTATATACTATTAGCTTATAATGCATAACGTTATATACTGTTACCTTATAACGTATAATTTTATACAGTATTAGCTTTTGACGTATGACGTTAAATACTATTACCTTATAACGTATAACGTTTTATACTATTACCTTATAACGTATAACGTTATATACTATTAGCTTATAACGTATAACGTTATATACCAATACATGATAACGTTTGACGTTATATACTATTACCTTATAACGTATAACGTTATATACTATTACCTAATAACTTATAACGTTATATACTATTAGCTTATAACGTATAACGTTATATAGTATTAGCTTATGACGTATAACGTTAAATACTATTACCTTATAACGTATAACGTTATACACTATTAGCTTATAACGTATAACGTTATATACCATTACCTTATAACGTATAACGTTATATACTATTACCTTATAACGTATGACGTTATATAGTATTACGGTATAACGTATAACTTTATGTACTATTACCTTATAACGTATAACGTTATATACCATTACCTTATAACGTTTGACGTTATATACTATTACCTTATAACGTATGACGTTATATAGTATTACGGTGAAATGTATAACGTTATATACTATTACGTTATAACGTATGACGTTATATAGTATTACGGTATAACGTATAACGTTATATACTATTACATAATAACGTATAACGTTATATACTATTAGCTTATAACGTATAACGTTATATAGTATTAGCTTATGACGTATAACGTTAAATACTATTACCATATAACGTATAACGTTATATACTATTAGCTTATAATGCATAACGTTATATACTATTAGCTTATAATGCATAACGTTATATACTGTTACCTTATAACGTATAACGTTATACAGTATTAGCTTTTGACGTATGACGTTAAATACTATTACCTTATAACGTATAACGTTATATACTATTACCTTATAACGTATAACGTTATATACTATTAGCTTATAACGTATAACGTTATATACCATTACCTTATAACGTATAACGTTATACAGTATTAGCTTAAGACGTATGACGTTAAATACTATTACCTTATAACGTATAACGTTATATAATATTACCTAATAACGTATAACGTTATATACTATTAGCTTATAACGTATAACGTTATATAGTATTAGGTTATGACGTATAACGTTAAATATTATTACCTTATAACGTATAACGTTATATACTATTAGCTGATGACGTATAACGTTATATACCATTACCTTATAACGTATAACGTTATACAGTATTAGCTTATGACGTATGACGTGAAATACTATTACCTTATAACGTATAACGTTATATACCATTACCTTATAACGTATAACGTTGTACAGTATTAGCTTATGACGTATGACGTTAAATACTATTACCATATAACGTAAAACGTTATATACCATTACCTTATAACGTTTGAAGTTATATAGTATTACCTTATAACGTATAACGTTATATACTATTACCTTATAATGTATAACGTTATATACTATTACCTTGTAACGTTTAACGTTACATACTATTACCTTGTAACGTATAACGTTATATACTATTACCTAATAACGTATGATGTTATATAGTATTACGGTATATCGTATAACGTTATATACTATTACCTTATAACGTATAACGTTATATACTATTACCTTATAACGTATGACGTTATATAGTATTACGGTGAAATGTATAACGTTATATAATATTACCTTATAACGTATGACGTTATATAGTATTACGGTATAACGTATAACGTTATATACTATTACCTTATAACGTATACCGTTATATACTATTACCTTATAACGTATATCGTTACATACTATTACCTTGTAACGTATAACGGTATATACTATTACCTTATAACGTATAACGTTATATACTATTACCTTATAACGTATAACGTTATATACTATTACCTTATAACGTATAACGTTATATACTATTACCTTATAACGTATAACGTTATATACCAATACCTTATAACGTTTGACGTTATATACTATTACCTTATAACGTATAACGTTATATACTATTACCTAATAACGTATAACGTTATATACTATTAGCTTATAACGTATGACGTTATATAGTATTACGGTGAAATGTATAACGTTATATACTATTACCTAATAACGTATGATGTTATATAGTATTACGGTATATCGTATAACGTTATATACTATTACCTTATAACGTATAACGTTATATACTATTACCTTATAACGTATGACGTTATATAGTATTACGGTGAAATGTATAACGTTATATAATATTACCTTATAACGTATAACGTTATAGACTATTACCTTATAACGTATACCGTTATATACTATTACCTTATAACGTATATCGTTACATACTATTACCTTGTAACGTATAACGGTATATACTATTACCTTATAACGTATAACGTTATATACTATTACCTTATAACGTATAACGTTATATACTATTACCTTATAACGTATAACGTTATATACTATTAGCTTATAACGTATAACGTTATATAGTATTAGCTTATGACGTACAACGTTAAATACTATTACCTTATAACGTATAACGTTATACACTATTAGCTTATAACGTATAACGTTATATACCAATACCTTATAACGTTTGACGTTATATACTATTACCTTATAACGTATAACGTTATATACTATTACCTAATAACGTATAACGTTATATACTATTAGCTTATAACGTATAACGTTATATAGTATTAGCTTATGACGTATAACGTTAAATACTATTACCTTATAACGTACAACGTTATATACTATTAGCTTATGACGTATAACGTTATATACCATTACCTTATAACTTATAACGTTATACAGTATTAGCTTATGACGTATGACGTTAAATACTATTACCTTATAACGTATAATGTTATATACCATCACCTTATAACGTTTGACGTTACATAGTATTACCTTATAACGTATAACGTTATATACTATTACCTTATAACGTATAACGTTATATACAATTAGCTTATAACGTATAACGTTGTATACTATTAGCTTATAACGTATAACGTTATATACTATTAGCTTATAACGTATAACGTTATATACCATTACCTTATAACGTTTGACGTTATATACTATTACCTTATAACGTATGACGTTATATAGTATTACGGTGAAATGTATAACGTTATATACTATTACGTTATAACGTATGACGTTATATAGTATTACGGTATAACGTATAACGTTATATACTATTACATAATAACGTATAACGTTATATACTATTAGCTTATAACGTATAACGTTATATAGTATTAGCTTATGACGTATAACGTTAAATACTATTACCATATAACGTATAACGTTATATACTATTAGCTTATAATGCATAACGTTATATACTATTAGCTTATAATGCATAACGTTATATACTGTTACCTTATAACGTATAACGTTATACAGTATTAGCTTTTGACGTATGACGTTAAATACTATTACCTTATAACGTATAACGTTATATACTATTACCTTATAACGTATAACGTTATATACTATTAGCTTATAACGTATAACGTTATATACCATTACCTTATAACGTATAACGTTATACAGTATTAGCTTAAGACGTATGACGTTAAATACTATTACCTTATAACGTATTACGTTATATACCATTACCTTATAACGTCTGACGTTATATAGTATTACCTTATAACGTATAACGTTATATACTATTACCTTATAAAGTATAACGTTATATACTATTAGCTTATAACGTATAACGTTATATACTATTAGCTTATAACGTATAACGTTGTATACTGTTACCTTATAACGTATAACGTTATATACTATTACCTTATAACGTATAACGTTATATACTATTAGCTTATAACGTATAACGATATATACTATTACCTTATAACGTATGACGTTATATAGTATTACGGTGAAATGTATAACGTTATATACTATTACCTTATAACGTATGACGTTATATACTATTACCTTATAACGTATAACGTTATATACTATTACCTAATAACGTATAACGTTATATACTATTAGCTTATAACGTATAACGTGATATAGTATTAGCTTATGACGTATAACGTTAAATACTATTACCTTATAACGTATAACGTTATATACTATTAGCTTATGACGTATAACGTTATATACCATTACCTTATAACGTATAACGTTATACAGTATTAGCTTATGACGTATGACGTTATATACTATTACCTTATAACGTATGACGTTATATAGTATTACGGTATAACGTATAACGTTATATACTGTTACCTTATAACGTATAACGTTACATACAATTATCTTGTAACGTTTGACGTTATATACTATTACCTTATAACGTATAACGTTATATACTATTGGCTTATAACGTATAACGTTATATACTATTACCTTATAACGTATGACGTTATATAGTAGTACGGTATAACGTATAACGTTATATACCATTACCTTATAACGTTATATACCATTACCTTATAACGTATAACATTATATACTATTAGCTTATAACGTATGACGTTATATAGTACTACGGTATAACGTATAACGTTATATAATATTAGCTTATAACGTATAACGTTATATAGTATTAGCTTATGACGTACAACGTTAAATACGATTACCTTATAACGTATAACGTTATATACTATTAGCTTATAACGTATAACGTTATATACCAATACCTTATATCGTTTGACGTTATATACTATTACCTTATAAAGTATAACGTTATATACTATTACATAATAACGTATAACGTTATATACTATTAGCTTATAACGTATAACGTTATATAGTTCTAGCTTATGACGTATAACGTTAAATACTATTACCTTATAACGTATAACGTTATATACTATTAGCTTATAATGCATAACGTTATATACTATTAGCTTATAATGCATAACGTTATATACTGTTACCTTATAACGTATAATTTTATACAGTATTAGCTTTTGACGTATGACGTTAAATACTATTACCTTATAACGTATAACGTTTTATACTATTACCTTATAACGTATAACGTTATATACTATTAGCTTATAACGTATAACGTTATATACCAATACCTGATAACGTTTGACGTTATATACTATTACCTTATAACGTATAACGTTATATACTATTACCTAATAACTTATAACGTTATATACTATTAGCTTATAACGTATAACGTTATATAGTATTAGCTTATGACGTATAACGTTAAATACTATTACCTTATAACGTATAACGTTATACACTATTAGCTTATAACGTATAACGTTATATACCATTACCTTATAACGTATAACGTTATATACTATTACCTTATAACGTATGACGTTATATAGTATTACGGTATAACGTATAACTTTATGTACTATTACCTTATAACGTATAACGTTATATACCATTACCTTATAACGTTTGACGTTATATACTATTACCTTATAACGTATGACGTTATATAGTATTACGGTGAAATGTATAACGTTATATACTATTACGTTATAACGTATGACGTTATATAGTATTACGGTATAACGTATAACGTTATATACTATTACATAATAACGTATAACGTTATATACTATTAGCTTATAACGTATAACGTTATATAGTATTAGCTTATGACGTATAACGTTAAATACTATTACCTTATAACGTATAACGTTATATACTATTAGCTTATAATGCATAACGTTATATACTATTAGCTTATAATGCATAACGTTATATACTGTTACCTTATAACGTATAACGTTATACAGTATTAGCTTTTGACGTATGACGTTAAATACTATTACCTTATAACGTATAACGTTATATACTATTACCTTATAACGTATAACGTTATATACTATTAGCTTATAACGTATAACGTTATATACCATTACCTTATAACGTATAACGTTATACAGTATTAGCTTAAGACGTATGACGTTAAATACTATTACCTTATAACGTATTACGTTATATACCATTACCTTATAACGTCTGACGTTATATAGTATTACCTTATAACGTATAACGTTATATACTATTACCTTATAAAGTATAACGTTATATACTATTAGCTTATAACGTATAACGTTATATACTATTAGCTTATAACGTATAACGTTGTATACTGTTACCTTATAACGTATAACGTTATATACTATTACCTTATAACGTATAACGTTATATACTATTAGCTTATAACGTATAACGTTATATACTATTACCTTATAACGTATGACGTTATATAGTCGTACGGTATAACGTATAACGTTCTATACTATTACCTTATAACGGATAACGATATATACCATTACCTTATAACGTTTGACGTTATATACTATTACCTTATAACGTATGACGTTATATAGTATTACGGTGAAATGTATAACGTTATATACTATTACCTTATAACGTATGACGTTATATAGTATTACGGTATAACGTATAACGTTATATACTATTAACTTATAACGTATACCGTTATATACTATTACCTTATAACGTATATCGTTACATACTATTACCTTGTAACGTATAACGTTATATACTATTACCTTATAACGTATGACGTTATATAGTATTACGATATCTCGTATAACGTTATATACTATTACTTTATAACGTATAACGATATATACTATTACCTTATAACGTATGACGTTATATAGTATTACGGTGAAATGTATAACGTTATATACTATTACCTTATAACGTATGATGTTATATACTATTACCTTATAACGTATAACGTTATATACTATTACCTAATAACGTATAACGTTATATACTATTAGCTTATAACGTATAACGTGATATAGTATTAGCTTATGACGTATAACGTTAAATACTATTACCTTATAACGTATAACGTTATATACTATTAGCTTATGACGTATAACGTTATATACCATTACCTTATAACGTATAACGTTATACAGTATTAGCTTATGACGTATTACGTTATATACTATTACCTTATAACGTATGACGTTATATAGTATTACGGTATAACGTATAACTTTATATACTGTTACCTTATAACGTATAACGTTACATACAATTATCTTGTAACGTTTGACGTTATATACTATTACCTTATAACGTATAACGTTATATACTATTGGCTTATAACGTATAACGTTATATACTATTACCTTATAACGTATGACGTTATATAGTAGTACGGTATAACGTATAACGTTATATACCATTACCTTATAACGTTATATACCATTACCTTATAACGTATAACATTATATACTATTAGCTTATAACGTATGACGTTATATAGTACTACGGTATAACATATAACGTTATATAATATTAGCTTATAACGTATAACGTTATATAGTATTAGATTATGACGTACAACGTTAAATACGATTACCTTATAACGTATAACGTTATATACTATTAGCTTATAACGTATAACGTTATATACCAATACCTTATATCGTTTGACGTTATATACTATTACCTTATAAAGTATAACGTTATATACTATTACATAATAACGTATAACGTTATATACTATTAGCTTATAACGTATAACGTTATATAGTACTAGCTTATGACGTATAACGTTAAATACTATTACCTTATAACGTATAACGTTATATACTATTAGCTTATAATGCATAACGTTATATACTGTTACCTTATAACGTATAATTTTATACAGTATTAGCTTTTGACGTATGACGTTAAATACTATTACCTTATAACGTATAACGTTTTATACTATTACCTTATAACGTATAACGTTATATACTATTAGCTTATAACGTATAACGTTATATACCAATACCTGATAACGTTTGACGTTATATACTATTACCTTATAACGTATAACGTTATATACTATTACCTAATAACTTATAACGTTATATACTATTAGCTTATAACGTATAACGTTATATACTATTAGCTTATAACGTATAACGTTATATACCATTACCTTATAACGTATAACGTTATACAGTATTAGCTTAAGACGTATGACGTTAAATACTATTACCTTATAACGTATTACGTTATATACCATTACCTTATAACGTCTGACGTTATATAGTATTACCTTATAACGTATAACGTTATATACTATTACCTTATAAAGTATAACGTTATATACTATTAGCTTATAACGTATAACGTTATATACTATTAGCTTATAACGTATAACGTTGTATACTGTTACCTTATAACGTATAACGTTATATACTATTACCTTATAACGTATAACGTTATATACTATTAGCTTATAACGTATAACGATATATACTATTACCTTATAACGTATGACGTTATATAGTATTACGGTGAAATGTATAACGTTATATACTATTACCTTATAACGTATGACGTTATATACTATTACCTTATAACGTATAACGTTATATACTATTACCTAATAACGTATAACGTTATATACTATTAGCTTAAAACGTATAACGTGATATAGTATTAGCTTATGACGTATAACGTTAAATACTATTACCTTATAACGTATAACGTTATATACTATTAGCTTATGACGTATAACGTTATATACCATTACCTTATAACGTATAACGTTATACAGTATTAGCTTATGACGTATGACGTTATATACTATTACCTTATAACGTATGACGTTATATAGTATTACGGTATAACGTATAACGTTATATACTGTTACCTTATAACGTATAACGTTACATACAATTATCTTGTAACGTTTGACGTTATATACTATTACCTTATAACGTATAACGTTATATACTATTGGCTTATAACGTATAACGTTATATACTATTACCTTATAACGTATGACGTTATATAGTAGTACGGTATAACGTATAACGTTATATACCATTACCTTATAACGTTATATACCATTACCTTATAACGTATAACATTATATACTATTAGCTTATAACGTATGACGTTATATAGTACTACGGTATAACGTATAACGTTATATAATATTAGCTTATAACGTATAACGTTATATAGTATTAGCTTATGACGTACAACGTTAAATACGATTACCTTATAACGTATAACGTTATATACTATTAGCTTATAACGTATAACGTTATATACCAATACCTTATATCGTTTGACGTTATATACTATTACCTTATAAAGTATAACGTTATATACTATTACATAATAACGTATAACGTTATATACTATTAGCTTATAACGTATAACGTTATATAGTACTAGCTTATGACGTATAACGTTAAATACTATTACCTTATAACGTATAACGTTATATACTATTGGCTTATAATGCATAACGTTATATACTATTAGCTTATAATGCATAACGTTATATACTGTTACCTTATATCGTATAATTTTATACAGTATTAGCTTTTGACGTATGACGTTAAATACTATTACCTTATAACGTATAACGTTTTATACTATTACCTTATAACGTATAACGTTATATACTATTAGCTTATAACGTATAACGTTATATACCAATACCTGATAACGTTTGACGTTATATACTATTACCTTATAACGTATAACGTTATATACTATTACCTAATAACTTATAACGTTATATACTATTAGCTTATAACGTATAACGTTATATAGTATTAGCTTATGACGTATAACGTTAAATACTATTACCTTATAACGTATAACGTTATACACTATTAGCTTATAACGTATAACGTTATATACCATTACCTTATAACGTATAACGTTATATACTATTACCTTATAACGTATGACGTTATATAGTATTACGGTATAACGTATAACTTTATGTACTATTACCTTATAACGTATAACGTTATATACCAATACCTGATAACGTTTGACGTTATATACTATTACCTTATAACGTATAACGTTATATACTATTACCTTATAACGTATGACGTTATATAGTATTACGGTATAACGTATAACTTTATGTACTATTACCTTATAACGTATAACGTTATATACCAATACCTGATAACGTTTGACGTTAAATACTATTACCTTATAACGTATAACGTTATATACTATTGGCTTATAATGCATAACGTTATATACTATTAGCTTATAATGCATAACGTTATATACTGTTACCTTATATCGTATAATTTTATACAGTATTAGCTTTTGACGTATGACGTTAAATACTATTACCTTATAACGTATAACGTTTTATACTATTACCTTATAACGTATAACGTTATATACTATTAGCTTATAACGTATAACGTTATATACCAATACCTGATAACGTTTGACGTTATATACTATTACCTTATAACGTATAACGTTATATACTATTACCTAATAACTTATAACGTTATATACTATTAGCTTATAACGTATAACGTTATACAGTATTAGCTTATGACGTATGACGTTATATACTATTACCTTATAACGTATGACGTTATATAGTATTACGGTATAACGTATAACGTTATATACTGTTACCTTATAACGTATAACGTTACATACAATTATCTTGTAACGTTTGACGTTATATACTATTACCTTATAACGTATAACGTTATATACTATTGGCTTATAACGTATAACGTTATATACTATTACCTTATAACGTATGACGTTATATAGTAGTACGGTATAACGTATAACGTTATATACCATTACCTTATAACGTTATATACCATTACCTTATAACGTATAACATTATATACTATTAGCTTATAACGTATGACGTTATATAGTACTACGGTATAACGTATAACGTTATATAATATTAGCTTATAACGTATAACGTTATATAGTATTAGCTTATGACGTACAACGTTAAATACGATTACCTTATAACGTATAACGTTATATACTATTAGCTTATAACGTATAACGTTATATACCAATACCTTATATCGTTTGACGTTATATACTATTACCTTATAAAGTATAACGTTATATACTATTACATAATAACGTATAACGTTATATACTATTAGCTTATAACGTATAACGTTATATAGTACTAGCTTATGACGTATAACGTTAAATACTATTACCTTATAACGTATAACGTTATATACTATTGGCTTATAATGCATAACGTTATATACTATTAGCTTATAATGCATAACGTTATATACTGTTACCTTATATCGTATAATTTTATACAGTATTAGCTTTTGACGTATGACGTTAAATACTATTACCTTATAACGTATAACGTTTTATACTATTACCTTATAACGTATAACGTTATATACTATTAGCTTATAACGTATAACGTTATATACCAATACCTGATAACGTTTGACGTTATATACTATTACCTTATAACGTATAACGTTATATACTATTACCTAATAACTTATAACGTTATATACTATTAGCTTATAACGTATAACGTTATATAGTATTAGCTTATGACGTATAACGTTAAATACTATTACCTTATAACGTATAACGTTATACACTATTAGCTTATAACGTATAACGTTATATACCATTACCTTATAACGTATAACGTTATATACTATTACCTTATAACGTATGACGTTATATAGTATTACGGTATAACGTATAACTTTATGTACTATTACCTTATAACGTATAACGTTATATACCAATACCTGATAACGTTTGACGTTATATACTATTACCTTATAACGTATAACGTTATATACTATTACCTAATAACTTATAACGTTATATACTATTAGCTTATAACGTATAACGTTATACAGTATTAGCTTATGACGTATGACGTTAAATACTATTACCTTATAACGTATAACGTTATATACTATTAGCTTATAACGTATATTATATATTATTACCTTATAACGTATAACGTTATATACTATTAGCTTAAAACATATAACGTTACATACTATTACCTTGTAACGTATAACGATATATACTATTACCTTATAACGTATGACGTTATATACTATTAGCTTATAACGTATAACGATATATACTATTAGCTTATAACGTATAATGTTATATAGTATTAGCTTATGACGTATAACGTTAAATACTATTACCTTATTACGTATAACGTTATATACTATTAGCTTATAACGTACAACGTTATACATTATTACCTTATAAAGTATAACGTTATATACTATTACCTTATAACGTATAACGTTATATACTATTAGCTTATAACGTATAACGTTATATAGTATTAGCTTATGACGTACAACGTTAAATACTATTACCTTATAACGTATAACGTTATATACTATTAGCTTATAACGTATAACGTTATATACCAATACCTTATAACGTTTGACGTTATATGCTATTACCATATAACGTATAACATTATATACTATTACCTAATAACGTATAACGTTATATACTATTAGCTTATAACGTATAACGTTATATAGTATTAGCTTATGACATATAACGTTAAATACTATTACCTTATAGCGTATAACGTTATATACTATTAGCTTATAACGTATAACGTTATATACCACTACCTTATAACGTATAACGTTGTACAGTATTAGCTTATGACGTATGACGTTAAATACTATTACCTTATAACGTATAACGTTATATACCATTACCTTATAACGTTTGAAGTTATATAGTATTACCTTATAACGTATAACGTTATATACTATTACCTTATAACGTATAACGTTACATACAATTAGCTTATAACGTATAACGTTATATACTATTACCTTATAACGTATGACGTTATATAGTATTACGGTATATAACGTATAACGTTATGTACTATTACCTTATAACGTATAACGTTAAATACTATTACCTTATAACGTATAACGTTATATACTATTACCTTATAACGTATAACGTTATATATTATTACCTTATAATGTATAACGTTATATACTATTAGCTTATAACGTATAACGATATACACTATTACCTTATAACGTATGATGTTATATAGTATTACGGTATAACGTATAACGTTATATACTATTACCTTATAACGTATAACATTACATACAATTATCTCGTAACGTTTGACGTTATATACTATTACTTTATAACGTATAACGTTATATACTATTAGCTTATAACGTATAACGTTATATACTATTACCTTATAACGTATGACGTTATATAGTAGTACGGTATAACGTATAACGTTATATACTATTACCTTATAACGTATAACGTTATATACCATTACCTTATAACGTATAACGTTATATACTATTAGCTTATAACGTATGACGTTATATAGTACTACGGTATAAGGTATAACGTTATATACTATTACCTTATAACGTATAACGTTATATACTATTACCTTATAACGTATAACGTTATATAATATTAGCTTATAACGTATAACGTTATATAGTATTAGCTTATGACGTACAACGTTAAATACGATTACCTTATAACGTATAACGTTATATACTATTAGCTTATAACGTATAACGTTATATATTATTACCTTATAAAGTATAACGTTATATACTATTACCTTATAACGTATAACGTTAAATACTATTTGCTTATAACGTATAACGTTATATACTATTAGCTTATAACGTATAACGTTATATACCATTACCTTATAACGTATAACGTTATACAGTATTAGCTTATGACGTATGACGTTAAATACTGTTACCTTATAACGTATTACGTTATATACCATTACCTTATAACGTCTGACGTTATATAGTATTACCATATAACGTATAACGTTATATACTATTACCTTATAAAGTATAACGTTATATACTATTAGCTTATAACGTATAACGTTATATACTATTAGCTTATAACGTATAACGTTGTATACTATTAGCTTATAACGTATAACGTTGTATACTATTAGCTTATAACGTATAACGTTATATACCAATACCTCCTAACGTTTGACGTTATATACTATTACCTTATAACGTATAACGTTATATACCATTACCTTATAACGTATAACGTTATACAGTATTAGCTTATGACGTATGACGTTATATACTATTACCTTATAACGTATGACGTTATATAGTATTACGGTATAACGTATAACGTTATATACTGTTACCTTATAACGTATAACGTTACATACAATTATCTTGTAACGTTTGACGTTATATACTATTACCTTATAACGTATAACGTTATATACTATTGGCTTATAACGTATAACGTTATATACTATTACCTTATAACGTATGACGTTATATAGTAGTACGGTATAACGTATAACGTTATATACCATTACCTTATAACGTTATATACCATTACCTTATAACGTATAACATTATATACTATTAGCTTATAACGTATGACGTTATATAGTACTACGGTATAACATATAACGTTATATAATATTAGCTTATAACGTATAACGTTATATAGTATTAGCTTATGACGTACAACGTTAAATACGATTACCTTATAACGTATAACGTTATATACTATTAGCTTATAACGTATAACGTTATATACCAATACCTTATATCGTTTGACGTTATATACTATTACCTTATAAAGTATAACGTTATATACTATTACATAATAACGTATAACGTTATATACTATTAGCTTATAACGTATAACGTTATATAGTACTAGCTTATGACGTATAACGTTAAATACTATTACCTTATAACGTATAACGTTATATACTATTAGCTTATAATGCATAACGTTATATACTGTTACCTTATAACGTATAATTTTATACAGTATTAGCTTTTGACGTATGACGTTAAATACTATTACCTTATAACGTATAACGTTTTATACTATTACCTTATAACGTATAACGTTATATACTATTAGCTTATAACGTATAACGTTATATACCAATACCTGATAACGTTTGACGTTATATACTATTACCTTATAACGTATAACGTTATATACTATTACCTAATAACTTATAACGTTATATACTATTAGCTTATAACGTATAACGTTATATAGTATTAGCTTATGACGTATAACGTTAAATACTATTACCTTATAACGTATAACGTTATACACTATTAGCTTATAACGTATAACGTTATATACCATTACCTTATAACGTATAACGTTATATACTATTACCTTATAACGTATGACGTTATATAGTATTACGGTATAACGTATAACTTTATGTACTATTACCTTATAACGTATAACGTTATATACCATTACCTTATAACGTTTGACGTTATATACTATTACCTTATAACGTATGACGTTATATAGTATTACGGTGAAATGTATAACGTTATATACTATTACCTTATAACGTATAACGTTATATACTATGTGCTTATAATGTATAACGTTATATACCAATACCTTATAACGTTTGACGTAATATACTATTACCTTATAACGTATAACGTTATATACTATTACCTAATAACTTATAACGTTATATACTATTACCTTATAACGTATTACGTTATATACCATTACCTTATAACGTCTGACGTTATATAGTATTACCTTATAACGTATAACGTTGTATACTATTAGCTTATAACGTATAACGTTATATACTATTACCTTATAACGTATGATGTTATATAGTATTACGGTATAACGTATAACGTTATGTACTATTACCTTATAACGTATAACGTTATATACCATTACCTTATAACGTATAACGTTATATACTATTACCTTATAACGTATGACGTTATATAGTATTACGGTATAACGTATAACGTTATATACTATTACCTTATAACGTATAACGTTATATACTATTAGCTTATAACGTATAAGGTTATATACTATTACCTAATAACGTATAACGTTATATACTATTAGCTTATAACGTATAACGTTATATGGTATTAGGTTATGACGTATAACGTTAAATACTATTACCTTATAACGTATAACGTTATATACTATTAGCTTATGACGTATAACGTTATATACCATTACCTTATAACGTATAACGTTATACAGTATTAGCTTATGACGTATGACGTTAAATACTATTACCTTATAACGTATAACGTTATATACTATTAGCTTATAACGTATATTATATATTATTACCTTATAACGTATAACGTTATATACTATTAGCTTAAAACGTATAACGTTACATACTATTACCTTGTAACGTATAACGTTATATACTATTACCTTATAACGTATGACGTTATATACTATTAGCTTATAACGTATAACGATATATACTATTAGCTTATAACGTATAATGTTATATAGTATTAGCTTATGACGTATAACGTTAAATACTATTACCTTATTACGTATAACGTTATATACTATTAGCTTATAACGTACAACGTTATACATTATTACCTTATAAAGTATAACGTTATATACTATTACCTTATAACGTATAACGTTATATACTATTAGCTTATAACGTATAACGTTATATAGTATTAGCTTATGACGTACAACGTTAAATACTATTACCTTATAACGTATAACGTTATATACTATTAGCTTATAACGTATAACGTTATATACCAATACCTTATAACGTTTGACGTTATATACTATTACCATATAACGTATAACATTATATACTATTACCTAATAACGTATAACGTTATATACTATTAGCTTATAACGTATAACGTTATATAGTATTAGCTTATGACATATAACGTTAAATACTATTACCTTATAGCGTATAACGTTATATACTATTAGCTTATAACGTATAACGTTATATACCACTACCTTATAACGTATAACGTTGTACAGTATTAGCTTATGACGTATGACGTTAAATACTATTACCTTATAACGTATAACGTTATATACCATTACCTTATAACGTTTGAAGTTATATAGTATTACCTTATAACGTATAACGTTATATACTATTACCTTATAACGTATAACGTTACATACAATTAGCTTATAACGTATAACGTTATATACTATTACCTTATAACGTATGACGTTATATAGTATTACGGTATATAACGTATAACGTTATGTACTATTACCTTATAACGTATAACGTTAAATACTATTACCTTATAACGTATAACGTTATATACTATTACCTTATAACGTATAACGTTATATATTATTACCTTATAATGTATAACGTTATATACTATTAGCTTATAACGTATAACGATATATACTATTACCTTATAACGTATGATGTTATATAGTATTACGGTATAACGTATAACGTTATATACTATTACCTTATAACGTATAACATTACATACAATTATCTCGTAACGTTTGACGTTATATACTATTACTTTATAACGTATAACGTTATATACTATTAGCTTATAACGTATAACGTTATATACTATTACCTTATAACGTATGACGTTATATAGTAGTACGGTATAACGTATAACGTTATATACTATTACCTTATAACGTATAACGTTATATACCATTACCTTATAACGTATAACGTTATATACTATTAGCTTATAACGTATGACGTTATATAGTACTACGGTATAAGGTATAACGTTATATACTATTACCTTATAACGTATAACGTTATATACTATTACCTTATAACGTATAACGTTATATAATATTAGCTTATAACGTATAACGTTATATAGTATTAGCTTATGACGTACAACGTTAAATACGATTACCTTATAACGTATAACGTTATATACTATTAGCTTATAACGTATAACGTTATATATTATTACCTTATAAAGTATAACGTTATATACTATTACCTTATAACGTATAACGTTAAATACTATTTGCTTATAACGTATAACGTTATATACTATTAGCTTATAACGTATAACGTTATATACCATTACCTTATAACGTATAACGTTATACAGTATTAGCTTATGACGTATGACGTTAAATACTATTACCTTATAACGTATTACGTTATATACCATTACCTTATAACGTCTGACGTTATATAGTATTACCTTATAACGTATAACGTTATATACTATTACCTTATAAAGTATAACGTTATATACTATTAGCTTATAACGTATAACGTTATATACTATTAGCTTATAACGTATAACGTTGTATACTATTAGCTTATAACGTATAACGTTGTATACTATTAGCTTATAACGTATAACGTTATATACTATTACCTTATAACGTATGATGTTATATAGTATTACGGTATAACGTATAACGTTATGTACTATTACCTTATAACGTATAACGTTATATACCATTACCTTATAACGTTTGACGTTATATACTATTACCTTATAACGTATGACGTTATATAGTATTACGGTGAAATGTATAACGTTATATACTATTACCTTATAACGTATAACGTTATATACTATTTGCTTATAACGTATAACGTTATATACCAATACCTCCTAACGTTTGACGTTATATACTATTACCTTATAACGTATAACGTTATATACCATTACCTTATAACGTTTGACGTTACATAGTATTACCTTATAACGTATAACCTTATATACTATTACCTTATAACGTATAACGTTATATACTATTAGCTTACAACATGTAACGTTATATACTATTAACTTATAACGTATAACGTTATATACTATTTGCTTATAACGTATAACGTTATATAGTACTAGCTTATGACGTACAACGTTAAATACTATTACCTTATAACGTATAACGTTATATACTATTAGCTTATAACGTATAACGTTGTATACTATTAGCTTATAACGTATAATGTTATATAGTATTAGCTTTGGACGTATAACGTTAAATACTATTACCTTATTACGTATAACGTTATATACTATTAGCTTATAACGTATAACGTTATATATTATTACCTTATAAAGTATAACGTTATATACTATTACCTTATAACGTATAACGTTATATACTATTTGCTTATAACGTATAACGTTATATAGTACTAGCTTATGACGTACAACGTTAAATACTATTACCTTATAACGTATAACGTTATATACTATTAGCTTATAACGTATAACGTTATATACCAATACCTTATAACGTTTGACGTTATATATACTATTACCATATAACGTATAACGTTATATACTATTACCTAATAACGTATAACGTTATATACTATTAGCTTATAACGTATAACGTTATATAGTATTAGCTTATGACGTATAACGTTAAATACTATTACCTTATAGCGTACAACGTTATATACTATTAGCTTATAACGTATAACGTTATATACCATTACCTTATAACGTTTGACGTTACATAGTATTACCTTATAACGTATAACCTTATATACTATTACCTTATAACGTATAACGTTATATACTATTAGCTTACAACATGTAACGTTATATACTATTAGCTTATAACGTATAACGTTGTATACTATTAGCTTATAACGTATAACGTTATATACCAATACCTCCTAACGTTTGACGTTATATACTATTACCTTATAACGTATAACGTTATATACCATTACCTTATAACGTATAACGTTATACAGTATTAGCTTATGACGTATGACGTTATATACTATTACCTTATAACGTATGACGTTATATAGTATTACGGTATAACGTATAACGTTATATACTGTTACCTTATAACGTATAACGTTACATACAATTATCTTGTAACGTTTGACGTTATATACTATTACCTTATAACGTATAACGTTATATACTATTGGCTTATAACGTATAACGTTATATACTATTACCTTATAACGTATGACGTTATATAGTAGTACGGTATAACGTATAACGTTATATACCATTACCTTATAACGTTATATACCATTACCTTATAACGTATAACATTATATACTATTAGCTTATAACGTATGACGTTATATAGTACTACGGTATAACATATAACGTTGTATAATATTAGCTTATAACGTATAACGTTATATAGTATTAGCTTATGACGTACAACGTTAAATACGATTACCTTATAACGTATAACGTTATATACTATTAGCTTATAACGTATAACGTTATATACCAATACCTTATATCGTTTGACGTTATATACTATTACCTTATAAAGTATAACGTTATATACTATTACATAATAACGTATAACGTTATATACTATTAGCTTATAACGTATAACGTTATATAGTACTAGCTTATGACGTATAACGTTAAATACTATTACCTTATAACGTATAACGTTATATACTATTAGCTTATAATGCATAACGTTATATACTGTTACCTTATAACGTATAATTTTATACAGTATTAGCTTTTGACGTATGACGTTAAATACTATTACCTTATAACGTATAACGTTTTATACTATTACCTTATAACGTATAACGTTATATACTATTAGCTTATAACGTATAACGTTATATACCAATACCTGATAACGTTTGACGTTATATACTATTACCTTATAACGTATAACGTTATATACTATTACCTAATAACTTATAACGTTATATACTATTAGCTTATAACGTATAACGTTATATAGTATTAGCTTATGACGTATAACGTTAAATACTATTACCTTATAACGTATAACGTTACACACTATTAGCTTATAACGTATAACGTTATATACCATTACCTTATAACGTATAACGTTATATACTATTACCTTATAACGTATGACGTTATATAGTATTACGGTATAACGTATAACTTTATGTACTATTACCTTATAACGTATAACGTTATATACCATTACCTTATAACGTTTGACGTTATATACTATTACCTTATAACGTATGACGTTATATAGTATTACGGTGAAATGTATAACGTTATATACTATTACCTTATAACGTATAACGTTATATACTATGTGCTTATAATGTATAACGTTATATACCAATACCTTATAACGTTTGACGTAATATACTATTACCTTATAACGTATAACGTTATATACTATTACCTAATAACTTATAACGTTATATACTATTACCTTATAACGTATTACGTTATATACCATTACCTTATAACGTCTGACGTTATATAGTATTACCTTATAACGTATAACGTTGTATACTATTAGCTTATAACGTATAACGTTATATACTATTACCTTATAACGTATGATGTTATATAGTATTACGGTATAACGTATAACGTTATGTACTATTACCTTATAACGTATAACGTTATATACCATTACCTTATAACGTATAACGTTATATACTATTACCTTATAACGTATGACGTTATATAGTATTACGGTATAACGTATAACGTTATATACTATTACCTTATAACGTATAACGTTATATACTATTAGCTTATAACGTATAAGGTTATATACTATTACCTAATAACGTATAACGTTATATACTATTAGCTTATAACGTATAACGTTATATGGTATTAGGTTATGACGTATAACGTTAAATACTATTACCTTATAACGTATAACGTTATATACTATTAGCTTATGACGTATAACGTTATATACCATTACCTTATAACGTATAACGTTATACAGTATTAGCTTATGACGTATGACGTTAAATACTATTACCTTATAACGTATAACGTTATATACTATTAGCTTATAACGTATATTATATATTATTACCTTATAACGTATAACGTTATATACTATTAGCTTAAAACGTATAACGTTACATACTATTACCTTGTAACGTATAACGTTATATACTATTACCTTATAACGTATGACGTTATATACTATTAGCTTATAACGTATAACGATATATACTATTAGCTTATAACGTATAATGTTATATAGTATTAGCTTATGACGTATAACGTTAAATACTATTACCTTATTACGTATAACGTTATATACTATTAGCTTATAACGTACAACGTTATACATTATTACCTTATAAAGTATAACGTTATATACTATTACCTTATAACGTATAACGTTATATACTATTAGCTTATAACGTATAACGTTATATAGTATTAGCTTATGACGTACAACGTTAAATACTATTACCTTATAACGTATAACGTTATATACTATTAGCTTATAACGTATAACGTTATATACCAATACCTTATAACGTTTGACGTTATATACTATTACCATATAACGTATAACATTATATACTATTACCTAATAACGTATAACGTTATATACTATTAGCTTATAACGTATAACGTTATATAGTATTAGCTTATGACATATAACGTTAAATACTATTACCTTATAGCGTATAACGTTATATACTATTAGCTTATAACGTATAACGTTATATACCATTACCTTATAACGTATAACGTTGTACAGTATTAGCTTATGACGTATGACGTTAAATACTATTACCTTATAACGTATAACGTTATATACCATTACCTTATAACGTTTGAAGTTATATAGTATTACCTTATAACGTATAACGTTATATACTATTACCTTATAACGTATAACGTTACATACAATTAGCTTATAACGTATAACGTTATATACTATTACCTTATAACGTATGACGTTATATAGTATTACGGTATATAACGTATAACGTTATGTACTATTACCTTATAACGTATAACGTTAAATACTATTACCTTATAACGTATAACGTTATATACTATTACCTTATAACGTATAACGTTATATATTATTACCTTATAATGTATAACGTTATATACTATTAGCTTATAACGTATAACGATATATACTATTACCTTATAACGTATGATGTTATATAGTATTACGGTATAACGTATAACGTTATATACTATTACCTTATAACGTATAACATTACATACAATTATCTCGTAACGTTTGACGTTATATACTATTACTTTATAACGTATAACGTTATATACTATTAGCTTATAACGTATAACGTTATATACTATTACCTTATAACGTATGACGTTATATAGTAGTACGGTATAACGTATAACGTTATATACTATTACCTTATAACGTATAACGTTATATACCATTACCTTATAACGTATAACGTTATATACTATTAGCTTATAACGTATGACGTTATATAGTACTACGGTATAAGGTATAACGTTATATACTATTACCTTATAACGTATAACGTTATATACTATTACCTTATAACGTATAACGTTATATAATATTAGCTTATAACGTATAACGTTATATAGTATTAGCTTATGACGTACAACGTTAAATACGATTACCTTATAACGTATAACGTTATATACTATTAGCTTATAACGTATAACGTTATATATTATTACCTTATAAAGTATAACGTTATATACTATTACCTTATAACGTATAACGTTAAATACTATTTGCTTATAACGTATAACGTTATATACTATTAGCTTATAACGTATAACGTTATATACCATTACCTTATAACGTATAACGTTATACAGTATTAGCTTATGACGTATGACGTTAAATACTATTACCTTATAACGTATTACGTTATATACCATTACCTTATAACGTCTGACGTTATATAGTATTACCTTATAACGTATAACGTTATATACTATTACCTTATAAAGTATAACGTTATATACTATTAGCTTATAACGTATAACGTTATATACTATTAGCTTATAACGTATAACGTTGTATACTATTAGCTTATAACGTATAACGTTGTATACTATTAGCTTATAACGTATAACGTTATATACTATTACCTTATAACGTATGATGTTATATAGTATTACGGTATAACGTATAACGTTATGTACTATTACCTTATAACGTATAACGTTATATACCATTACCTTATAACGTTTGACGTTATATACTATTACCTTATAACGTATGACGTTATATAGTATTACGGTGAAATGTATAACGTTATATACTATTACCTTATAACGTATAACGTTATATACTATTTGCTTATAACGTATAACGTTATATACCAATACCTCCTAACGTTTGACGTTATATACTATTACCTTATAACGTATAACGTTATATACCATTACCTTATAACGTTTGACGTTACATAGTATTACCTTATAACGTATAACCTTATATACTATTACCTTATAACGTATAACGTTATATACTATTAGCTTACAACATGTAACGTTATATACTATTAACTTATAACGTATAACGTTATATACTATTTGCTTATAACGTATAACGTTATATAGTACTAGCTTATGACGTACAACGTTAAATACTATTACCTTATAACGTATAACGTTATATACTATTAGCTTATAACGTATAACGTTGTATACTATTAGCTTATAACGTATAATGTTATATAGTATTAGCTTTGGACGTATAACGTTAAATACTATTACCTTATTACGTATAACGTTATATACTATTAGCTTATAACGTATAACGTTATATATTATTACCTTATAAAGTATAACGTTATATACTATTACCTTATAACGTATAACGTTATATACTATTTGCTTATAACGTATAACGTTATATAGTACTAGCTTATGACGTACAACGTTAAATACTATTACCTTATAACGTATAACGTTATATACTATTAGCTTATAACGTATAACGTTATATACCAATACCTTATAACGTTTGACGTTATATATACTATTACCATATAACGTATAACGTTATATACTATTACCTAATAACGTATAACGTTATATACTATTAGCTTATAACGTATAACGTTATATAGTATTAGCTTATGACGTATAACGTTAAATACTATTACCTTATAGCGTACAACGTTATATACTATTAGCTTATAACGTATAACGTTATATACCATTACCTTATAACGTTTGACGTTACATAGTATTACCTTATAACGTATAACCTTATATACTATTACCTTATAACGTATAACGTTATATACTATTAGCTTACAACATGTAACGTTATATACTATTAACTTATAACGTATAACGTTATATACTATTTGCTTATAACGTATAACGTTATATAGTACTAGCTTATGACGTACAACGTTAAATACTATTACCTTATAACGTATAACGTTATATACTATTAGCTTATAACGTATAACGTTGTATACTATTAGCTTATAACGTATAATGTTATATAGTATTTGCTTATAACGTATAACGTTATATAGTACTAGCTTATGACGTACAACGTTAAATACTATTACCTTATAACGTATAACGTTATATACTATTAGCTTATAACGTATAACGTTATATACCAATACCTTATAACGTTTGACGTTATATACTATTAGCTTATAACGTATAACGTTATATATTATTACCTTATAAAGTATAACGTTATATACTATTACCTTATAACGTATAACGTTATATACTATTTGCTTATAACGTATAACGTTATATAGTACTAGCTTATGACGTACAACGTTAAATACTATTACCTTATAACGTATAACGTTATATACTATTAGCTTATAACGTATAACGTTATATACCAATACCTTATAACGTTTGACGTTATATATACTATTACCATATAACGTATAACGTTATATACTATTACCTAATAACGTATAACGTTATATACTATTAGCTTATAACGTATAACGTTATATAGTATTAGCTTATGACGTATAACGTTAAATACTATTACCTTATAGCGTACAACGTTATATACTATTAGCTTATAACGTATAACGTTATATACAATTACCTTATAACGTATAACGTTGTACAGTATTAGCTTATGACGTATGACGTTAAATACTATTACCTTATAACGTATAACGTTATATACCATTACCTTATAACGTTTGAAGTTATATAGTATTACCTTATAACGTATAACGTTATATACTATTACCTTATTACGTATAACGTTACATACTATTAGCTTATAACGTATAACGTTATATACTATTACCTTATAACGTATGACGTTATATAGTATTACGGTATATAACGTATAACGTTATGTACTATTACCTTATAACGTATAATGTTATATACCATTACCTTATAACGTTTGACGTTATATACTATTACCTTATAACGTATAACGTTATATATTATTACCTTATAAAGTATAACGTTATATACTATTAGCTTATAACGTATAACGATATATACTATTACCATATAACGTATGACGTTATATAGTATTACGGTGAAATGTATAACGTTATATACTATTACCTTATAACGTATGACGTTATATAGTATTACGGTATAACGTATAACGTTATATACTATTACCTTATAACGTATAACGTTATATACTATTAGCTTATAACGTATAACGTTATATAGTATTAGCTTATGACGTACAACGTTAAATACTATTACCTTATAACGTATAACGTTATACACTATTAGCTTATAACGTATAACGTTATATACCAATACCTTATAACGTTTGACGTTATATACTATTACCTTATAACGTATAACGTTATATACTATTACCTAATAACGTATAACGTTATATACTATTAGCTTATGACGTATAACGTTATATAGTATTAGCTTATGACGTATAACGTTAAATACTATTACCTTATAACGTATAACGTTATATACTATTAGCTTATGACGTATAACGTTATATACCATTACCTTATAACGTACAACGTTATACAGTATTAGCTTATGACGTATGACGTTAAATACTATTACCTTATAACGTATAATGTTATATACCATCACCTTATAACGTTTGACGTTACATAGTATTACCTTATAACGTATAACGTTATATACTATTACCTTATAACGTATAACGTTATATACCATTACCTTATAACGTATAACGTTATATACTATTAGCTTATAACGTATGACGTTATATAGTAATACGGTATAACGTATAACGTTATATAATATTACCTTATAACGTATAACGTTATATACTATTACCTTATAACGTATAACGTTATATAATATTAGCTTATAACGTATAACGTTATATAGTATTAGCTTATGACGTACAACGTTAAATACGATTACCTTATAACGTATAACGTTATATACTATTAGCTTATAACGTATAACGTTATATACCAATACCTTATAACGTTTGACGTTATATACTATTACCTTATAACGTATAACGTTATATACTATTACATAATAACGTATAACGTTATATACTATTAGCTTAAAACGTATAACGTTATATAGTATTAGCTTATGACGTATAACGTTAAATACTATTACCTTATAACGTATAACGTTATATACTATTAGCTTATAATGCATAACGTTATATACTATTAGCTTATAATGCATAACGTTATATACTGTTACCTTATAACGTATAACGTTATACAGTATTAGCTTTTGACGTATGACGTTAAATACTATTACCTTATTGACGTATAACGTTATATACTATTACCTTATAACGTATAACGTAGTATACTATTGGCTTATAACGTATAACGTTATATACCATTACCTTATAACGTATAACGTTATACAGTATTAGCTTATGACGTATGACGTTAAATACTATTACCTTATAACGTATTACGTTATATACCATTACCTTATAACGTCTGACGTTATATAGTATTAGCTTATAACGTATAACGTTATATACTATTTCCTTATAACGTATGACGTTATATAGTATTACGGTATAACGTATAACGTTATGTACTATTACCTTATAACGTATAACGTTATATACCATTACCTTAGAACGTTTGACATTATATACTATTACCTTATAACGTATGACGTTATATAGTATTACGGTGAAATGTATAACGTTATATACTATTACCTTATAACGTATGACGTTATATAGTATTACGGTATAACGTATAACGTTATATACTATTACCTTATAACGTATACCGTTATATACTATTACCTTATAACGTATATCGTTACATACTATTACCTTGTAACGTATAACGTTATATACTATTACCTTATAACGTATGACGTTATATATTATTACGATATCTCGTATAACGTTATATACTATAACCTTATAACGTATAACGTTATATACTATTACCTTATAACGTATAACGTTATGTACTATTAGCTTATAACGTATGACGTTATATAGTAATACGGTATAACGTATAACGTTATATAATATTAGCTTATAACGTATAACGTTATGTAGTATTAGTTTATGACGTACAACGTTAAATACGATTATCTTATAACGTATAACGTTATATACTATTAGCTTATGACGTTCAACGTTATATACTATTACCGTATAACGTATAACGTTATATACTATTAGCTTATAACGTATAACGTTATATAGTATTACCCTATAACGTATAACGTTATATACTGTTACCTTATAAGGTATAACGTTATATACTATTACCTTATAACGTATAACGTTATATACTATTAGCTTATAACGTATAACGTTATATAATATTAGCTTATAACGTATAACGTTATATAGTATTAGCTTATGACGTACAACGTTAAATACGATTACCTTATAACGTATAACGTTATATACTATTAGCTTATAACGTATAACGTTATATACCAATACCTTATAACGTTTGACGTTATATACTATTACCTTATAACGTATAACGTTATATACTATTACATAATAACGTATAACGTTATATACTATTAGCTTATAACGTATAACGTTATATAGTATTAGCTTATGACGTATAACGTTAAATACTATTACCTTATAACGTATAACGTTATATACTATTAGCTTATAATGCATACGTTATATACTATTAGCTTATAATGCATAACGTTATATACTGTTACCTTATAACGTATAACGTTATACAGTATTAGCTTTTGACGTATGACGTTAAATACTATTACCTTATAACGTATAACGTTATATACTATTACCTTATAACGTATAACGTTATATACTATTAGCTTATAACGTATAACGTTATATACCATTACCTTATAACGTATGACGTTATACAGTATTAGCTTATGACGTATGACGTTAAATACTATTACCTTATAACGTATTACGTTATATACCATTACCTTATAACGTCTGACGTTATATAGTATTACCTTATAACGTATAACGTTATATACTATTACCTTATAAAGTATAACGTTATATACTATTAGCTGATAACGTATAACGTTATATACTATTAGCTTATAACGTATAACGTTGTATACTATTAGCTTATAACGTATAACGTTATATACTATTAGCTTATAACGTATAACGTTATATACTATTACCTTATAACGTATGACGTTATATAGTATTACGGTATAACGTATAACGTTATGTACTATTACCTTATAACGTATAACGTTATATACCATTACCTTAGAACGTTTGACATTATATACTATTACCTTATAACGTATGACGTTATATAGTATTACGGTGAAATGTATAACGTTATATACTATTACCTTATAACGTATGACGTTATATAGTATTACGGTATAACGTATAACGTTATATACTATTACCTTATAACGTATACCGTTATATACTATTACCTTATAACGTATATCGTTACATACTATTACCTTATAACGTATAACGTTATATACTATCAGCTTATAACGTATAACGTTATATACCATTACCTTATAACGTATAACGTTATATACTATTAGCTTATAACGTATGACGTTATATATTATTACGATATCTCGTATAACGTTATATACTATTACCTTATAACGTATAACGTTATATACTATTACCTTATAACGTATATCGTTACATACTATTACCTTGTAACGTATAACGTTATATACTATTACCTTATAACGTATGACGTTATATAGTATTACGGTGAAATGTATAACGTTATATACTATTACCTTATAACGTATGACATTATATAGTATTACGGTATAACGTATAACGTTATATACTATTACCTTATAACGTATACCGTTATATACTATTACCTTATAACGTATATCGTTACATACTATTACCTTGTAACGTATAACGTTATATACTATTACCTTATTACGTATGACGTTATATATTATTACGATATCTCGTATAACGTTATATACTATTACCTTATAACGTATAACGTTATATACTATTACCTTATAACGTATAACGTTATATACTATTAGCTTATAACGTATGACGTTATATAGTAATACGGTATAACGTATAACGTTATATAATATTAGCTTATAACGTATAACGTTATATAGTATTAGTTTATGACGTACAACGTTAAATACGATTATCTTATAACGTATAACGTTATATACTATTAGCTTATGACGTTCAACGTTATATACTATTACCGTATAACGTATAACGTTATATACTATTACCTTATAACGTATGACATTATATAGTACTGCGGTATAACGTCTGACGTTATATAGTATTACCTTATAACGTATAACGTTATATACTATTACCTTATAAAGTATAACGTTATATACTATTACCTAATAACGTATAACGTTATATACTATTAGCTTATAACGTATAACGTTATATAGTATTAGCTTATGACGTATAACGTTCAATACTATTACCTTATAACGTATAACGTTATATACTATTAGCTTATGACGTACAACGTTAAATACTATTACCTTATAACGTATAACGTCATACAGTATTAGCTTATGACGTATAACGTTAAATACTATTACCTTATAACGTATAACGTTATATACTATTAGCTTATAACGTATAACGTTATATAGTATTACCCTATAACGTATAACGTTATATACTGTTACCTTATAAGGTATAACGTTATATACTATTACCTTATAACGAATAACGTTATATACTATTAGCTTATAACGTATAACGTTATATACTATTACCTTATAACGTATGACGTTATATAGTAGTACGGTATAACGTATAACGTTCTATACTATTACCTTATAACGGATAACGTTATATACCATTACCTTATAACGTATAACGTTATATACTATTAGCTTATAACGTACAACGTTATATAGTATTAGCTTATGACGTATAACGTTAAATACTATTACCTTGTAACGTATAACGTTATATACTATTACCTTATAACGTATAACGTTACATACTATTACCTTGTAACGTATAACGTTATATACTATTACCTAATAACGTATGATGTTATATAGTATTACGGTATATCGTATAACGTTATATACTATTACCTTATAACGTATAACGTTATATACTATTACCTTATAACGTATGACGTTATATAGTATTACGGTGAAATGTATAACGTTATATAATATTACCTTATAACGTATGACGTTATATAGTATTACGGTATAACGTATAACGCTATATACTATTAGCTTATAACGTATACCGTTATATACTATTACCTTATAACGTATATCGTTACATACTATTACCTTGTAACGTATAACGTTATATACTATTACCTTATAACGTATAACGTTATATACTATTAGCTTATAACGTATGACGTTATATAGTAATACGGTATAACGTATAACGGTATATACTATTAACTTATAACGTATAACGTTATATACTATTACCTTATAACGTATAACGTTATATACTATCAGCTTATAACGTATAACGTTATATAGTATTAGCTTATGACGTATAACGTTATATACTATTAGCTTATAACGTATAACGTTATATACTATTAGCTTATAACGTATAACGTTATATAGTATTAGCTTATGACGTATAACGTTCAATACTATTACCTTATAACGTATAACGTTATATACTATTAGCTTATGACGTACAACGTTAAATACTATTACCTTATAACGTATAACGTCATACAGTATTAGCTTATGACGTATGACGTTAAATACTATTACCTTATAACGTATAACGTTATATACTATTAGCTTATACCGTATAACGTTATATAGTATTACCCTATAACGTATAACGTTATATACTGTTACCTTATAAGGTATAACGTTATATACTATTACCTTATAACGTATAACGTTATATACTATTAGCTTATAACGTATAACGTTATATACTATTACCTTATAACGTATGACGTTATATAGTAGTACGGTATAACGTATAACGTTCTATACTATTACCTTATAACGGATAACGTTATATACCATTACCTTATAACGTATAACGTTATATACTATTAGCTTATAACGTACAACGTTATATAGTATTAGCTTATGACGTATAACGTTAAATACTATTACCTTGTAACGTATAACGTTATATACTATTACCTTATAACGTATAACGTTACATACTATTACCTTGTAACGTATAACGTTATATACTATTACCTAATAACGTATGATGTTATATAGTATTACGGTATATCGTATAACGTTATATACTATTACCTTATAACGTATAACGTTATATACTATTACCTTATAACGTATGACGTTATATAGTATTACGGTGAAATGTATAACGTTATATAATATTACCTTATAACGTATGACGTTATATAGTATTACGGTATAACGTATAACGTTATATACTATTACCTTATAACGTATACCGTTATATACTATTACCTTATAACGTATATCGTTACATACTACTACCTTGTAACGTATAACGTTATATACTATTACCTTATAACGTATAACGTTATATACTATTAGCTTATAACGTATGACGTTATATAGTAATACGGTATAACGTATAACGGCATATACTATTACCTTATAACGTATAACGTTATATACTATTACCTTATAACGTATAACGTTATATACTATCAGCTTATAACGTATAACGTTATATAGTATTAGCTTATGACGTATAACGTTATATACTATTAGCTTATAACGTATAACGTTATATAGTATTAGCTTATGAGGTACAACGTTAAATACTATTACCTTATAACGTATAACGTTATATACTCTTAGCTTATAACGTATAACGTTATGTACTATTACCTTATAACGCATAACGTTATATACCATTACCTTATAACGTTTGACGTTATATACTATTACCTTATAACGTATAACGTTATATAGTATTAGCTTATGACGTATGACGTTATATAGTATTACGGTATAACGTATAACGTTATATACTATTACCTTATAACGTATAACGTTATATACTATTACCTTATAACGTATAACGTTATATACTATTAGCTTATAACGTATAACGTTATATAGTATTAGCTTATGACGTACAACGTTAAATACTATTACCTTATAACGTATAACGTTATACACTATTAGCTTATAACGTATAACGTTATATACCAATACCTTATAACGTTTGACGTTATATACTATTACCTTATAACGTATAACGTTATATACTATTACCTAATAACGTATAACGTTATATACTATTACCTTATAACGTACAACGTTATATACTATTAGCTTATGACGTATAACGTTATATACCATTACCTTATAACTTATAACGTTATACAGTATTAGCTTATGACGTATGACGTTAAATACTATTACCTTATAACGTATAATGTTATATACCATCACCTTATAACGTTTGACGTTACATAGTATTACCTTATAACGTATAACGTTATATACTATTACCTTATAACGTATGACGTTATATAGTATTACGGTATAACGTATAACGTTATGTACTATTACCTTATAACGTATAACGTTATATACCATTACCTTATAACGTTTGACGTTATATACTATTACCTTATAACGTATGACGTTATATAGTATTACGGTGAAATGTATAACGTTATATACTATTACCTTATAACGTATGACGTTATATAGTATTACGGTATAACGTATAACGTTATATACTATTACATAATAACGTATAACGTTATATACTATTAGCTTATAACGTATAACGTTATATAGTACTAGCTTATGACGTATAACGTTAAATACTATTACCATATAACGTATAACGTTATATACTATTAGCTTATAATGCATAACGTTATATACTATTAGCTTATAATGCATAACGTTATATACTGTTACCTTATAACGTATAACGTTATACAGTATTAGCTTTTGACGTATGACGTTAAATACTATTACCTTATAACGTATAACGTTATATACTATTACCTTATAACGTATAACGTTATATACTATTAGCTTATAACGTATAACGTTATATACCATTACCTTATAACGTATAACGTTATACAGTATTAGCTTAAGACGTATGACGTTAAATACTATTACCTTATAACGTATTACGTTATATACCATTACCTTATAACGTCTGACGTTATATAGTATTACCTTATAACGTATAACGTTATATACTATTACCTTATAACGTATAACGTTATATACTATTAGCTTATAACGTATAACGTTATATACTATTAGCTTATAACGTATAACGTTGTATACTGTTACCTTATAACGTATAACGTTATATACTATTACCTTATAACGTATAACGTTATATACTATTAGCTTATAACGTATAACGTTATATACTATTACCTTATAACGTATGACGTTATATAGTAGTACGGTATAACGTATAACGTTCTATACTATTACCTTATAACGGATAACGATATATACCATTACCTTATAACGTTTGACGTTATATACTATTACCTTATAACGTATGACGTTATATAGTATTACGGTGAAATGTATAACGTTATATACTATTACCTTATAACGTATGACGTTATATAGTATTACGGTATAACGTATAACGTTATATACTATTACCTTATAACGTATAACGTTATATACTATTACCTTGTAACGTATAACGTTATATACTATTACCTTATAACGTATAACGTTACATACTATTACCTTGTAACGTATAACGTTATATACTATTACCTAATAACGTATGATGTTATATAGTATTACGGTATATCGTATAACGTTATATACTATTACCTTATAACGTATAACGTTATATACTATTACCTTATAACGTATGACGTTATATAGTATTACGGTGGAATGTATAACGTTATATAATATTACCTTATAACGTATGACGTTATATAGTATTACGGTATAACGTATAACGTTATATACTATTACCTTATAACGTATAACGTTATATACTATTAGCTTATAACGTTTGACGTTATATACTATTACCTTATAACGTATAACGTTATATACTATTACCTAATAACGTATAACGTTATATACAATTAGACTATAACGTATAACGTTGTATACTATTAGCTTATAACGTATAACGTTATATACTATTAGCTTATAACGTATGACGTTATATAGTAATACGGTATAACGTATAACGGTATATACTATTAACTTATAACGTATAACGTTATATACTATTACCTTATAACGTATAACGTTATATACTATCAGCTTATAACGTATAACGTTATATAGTATTAGCTTATGACGTATAACGTTATATACTATTAGCTTATAACGTATAACGTTATATACTATTAGCTTATAACGTATAACGTTATATAGTATTAGCTTATGACGTATAACGTTCAATACTATTACCTTATAACGTATAACGTTATATACTATTAGCTTATGACGTACAACGTTAAATACTATTACCTTATAACGTATAACGTCATACAGTATTAGCTTATGACGTATGACGTTAAATACTATTACCTTATAACGTATAACGTTATATACTATTAGCTTATACCGTATAACGTTATATAGTATTACCCTATAACGTATAACGTTATATACTGTTACCTTATAAGGTATAACGTTATATACTATTAGCTTATAACGTATAACGTTATATAGTATTAGCTTATGACGTATAACGTTCAATACTATTACCTTATAACGTATAACGTTATATACTATTAGCTTATGACGTACAACGTTAAATACTATTACCTTATAACGTATAACGTCATACAGTATTAGCTTATGACGTATGACGTTAAATACTATTACCTTATAACGTATAACGTTATATACTATTAGCTTATACCGTATAACGTTATATAGTATTACCCTATAACGTATAACGTTATATACTATTACCTTATAACGTATGACGTTATATAGTAGTACGGTATAACGTATAACGTTCTATACTATTACCTTATAACGGATAACGTTATATACCATTACCTTATAACGTATAACGTTATATACTATTAGCTTATAACGTACAACGTTATATAGTATTAGCTTATGACGTATAACGTTAAATACTATTACCTTGTAACGTATAACGTTATATACTATTACCTTATAACGTATAACGTTACATACTATTACCTTGTAACGTATAACGTTATATACTATTACCTAATAACGTATGATGTTATATAGTATTACGGTATATCGTATAACGTTATATACTATTACCTTATAACGTATAACGTTATATACTATTACCTTATAACGTATGACGTTATATAGTATTACGGTGAAATGTATAACGTTATATAATATTACCTTATAACGTATGACGTTATATAGTATTACGGTATAACGTATAACGTTATATACTATTACCTTATAACGTATACCGTTATATACTATTACCTTATAACGTATATCGTTACATACTACTACCTTGTAACGTATAACGTTATATACTATTACCTTATAACGTATAACGTTATATACTATTAGCTTATAACGTATTACGTTATATAGTAATACGGTATAACGTATAACGGTATATACTATTACCTTATAACGTATAACGTTATATACTATTACCTTATAACGTATAACGTTATATACTATCAGCTTATAACGTATAACGTTATATAGTATTAGCTTATGACGTATAACGTTATATACTATTAGCTTATAACGTATAACGTTATATAGTATTAGCTTATGAGGTACAACGTTAAATACTATTACCTTATAACGTATAACGTTATATACTCTTAGCTTATAACGTATAACGTTATGTACTATTACCTTATAACGCATAACGTTATATACCATTACCTTATAACGTTTGACGTTATATACTATTACCTTATAACGTATAACGTTATATAGTATTAGCTTATGACGTATGACGTTATATAGTATTACGGTATAACGTATAACGTTATATACTATTACCTTATAACGTATAACGTTATATACTATTACCTTATAACGTATAACGTTATATACTATTAGCTTATAACGTATAACGTTATATAGTATTAGCTTATGACGTACAACGTTAAATACTATTACCTTATAACGTATAACGTTATACACTATTAGCTTATAACGTATAACGTTATATACCAATACCTTATAACGTTTGACGTTATATACTATTACCTTATAACGTATAACGTTATATACTATTACCTAATAACGTATAACGTTATATACTATTACCTTATAACGTACAACGTTATATACTATTAGCTTATGACGTATAACGTTATATACCATTACCTTATAACTTATAACGTTATACAGTATTAGCTTATGACGTATGACGTTAAATACTATTACCTTATAACGTATAATGTTATATACCATCACCTTATAACGTTTGACGTTACATAGTATTACCTTATAACGTATAACGTTATATACTATTACCTAATAACGTATAACGTTATATACTATTAGCTTATAACGTATAACGTTATATACCAATACCTTATAACGTATAACGTTACATACAATTATCTTATAACGTTTGACGTTATATACTATTACCTTATAACGTATAACGTTATATACAATTAGATTATAACGTATAACGTTGTATACTATTAGCTTATAACGTATAACGTTATATACTATTAGCTTATAACGTATAACGTTATATACTATTACCTTATAACGTATGACGTTATATAGTATTACGGTATAACGTATAACGTTATGTACTATTACCTTATAACGTATAACGTTATATACCATTACCTTATAACGTTTGACGTTATATACTATTACCTTATAACGTATGACGTTATATAGTATCACGGTGAAATGTATAACGTTATATACTATTACCTTATAACGTATGACGTTATATAGTATTACGGTATAACGTATAACGTTATATACTATTACATAATAACGTATAACGTTATATACTATTAGCTTATAACGTATAACGTTATATAGTACTAGCTTATGACGTATAACGTTAAATACTATTACCATATAACGTATAACGTTATATACTATTAGCTTATAATGCATAACGTTATATACTATTAGCTTATAATGCATAACGTTATATACTGTTACCTTATAACGTATAACGTTATACAGTATTAGCTTTTGACGTATGACGTTAAATACTATTACCTTATAACGTATAACGTTATATACTATTACCTTATAACGTATAACGTTATATACTATTAGCTTATAACGTATAACGTTATATACCATCACCTTATAACGTTTGACGTTACATAGTATTACCTTATAACGTATAACGTTATATACTATTACCTTATAACGTATAACGTTATATACAATTAGATTATAACGTATAACGTTGTATACTATTAGCTTATAACGTATAACGTTATATACTATTAGCTTATAACGTATAACGTTATATACTATTACCTTATAACGTATGACGTTATATAGTATTACGGTATAACGTATAACGTTATGTACTATTACCTTATAACGTATAACGTTATATACCATTACCTTATAACGTTTGACGTTATATACTATTACCTTATAATGTATGACGTTATATAGTATTACGGTGAAATGTATAACGTTATATACTATTACCTTATAACGTATGACGTTATATAGTATTACGGTATAACGTATAACGTTATATACTATTACATAATAACGTATAACGTTATATACTATTAGCTTATAACGTATAACGTTACATAGTACTAGCTTATGACGTATAACGTTAAATACTATTACCATATAACGTATAACGTTATATACTATTAGCTTATAATGCATAACGTTATATACTATTAGCTTATAATGCATAACGTTATATACTGTTACCTTATAACGTATAACGTTATACAGTATTAGCTTTTGACGTATGACGTTAAATACTATTACCTTATAACGTATAACGTTATATACTATTACCTTATAACGTATAACGTTATATACTATTAGCTTATAACGTATAACGTTATATACCATTACCTTATAACGTATAACGTTATACAGTATTAGCTTAAGACGTATGACGTTAAATACTATTACCTTATAACGTATTACGTTATATACCATTACCTTATAACGTCTGACGTTATATAGTATTACCTTATAACGTATAACGTTATATACTATTACCTTATAACGTATAACGTTATATACTATTAGCTTATAACGTATAACGTTATATACTATTAGCTTATAACGTATAACGTTGTATACTGTTACCTTATAACGTATAACGTTATATACTATTACCTTATAACGTATAACGTTATATACTATTAGCTTATAACGTATAACGTTATATACTATTACCTTATAACGTATAACGTTATATACTATTAGCTTATAACGTATAACGTTCTATACTATTACCTTATAACGGATAACGATATATACCATTACCTTATAACGTGTAACGTTATATACTATTAGCTTATAACGTACAACGTTATATAGTATTAGCTTATAACGTATGACGTAATATAGTATTACGGTATAACGTATAACGTTATATATTATTACCTCTTAACGTGTACCGTTATATACTATTACCTTATAACGAATATCGTTACATACTATTACCTTGTAACGTATAACGTTATATACTATTACCTTATAACGTATGACGTTATATAGTAATACGGTATAACGTATAACGTTATATATTATTAGCTTATAACGTTTGACGTTATATACTATTACCTTATAACGTATAACGTTATATACTATTAGCTTATAACGTATGACGTTATATAGTAATACGGTATAACGTATAACGTTATATATTATTAGCTTATAACGTTTGACGTTATATACTATTACCTTATAACGTGTAACGCTATATAGTATTAGCTTATGACGTTCAACGTTATATACTATTACCGTATAACGTATAACGTTATATACTATTACCTTATAACGTATGACATTATATAGTACTGCGGTATAACGTATAACGTTATATACTATTAGCTTATAACGTATAACGTTATATACTATTACCTTATAACGTATAACGTTATATACTATTACCTAATAACGTCTAACCTTATATACTATTAGCTTCTAACGTATAACGTTATATAGTATTAGCCTATGACGTATAACGTTAAATACTATTACCTTATAACGTATAACGTTATATACTATTAGCTTATGACGTACAACGTTAAATACTATTACCTTATAACGTATAACGTCATACAGTATTAGCTTATGACGTGTGACGTTAAATACTATTACCTTATAACGTATAACGTTATATACTATTAGCTTATAACGTATAACGTTATATAGTATTATCCTATAACGTATAACGTTATATACTGTTACCTTATAACGTATAACGTTATATACTATTACCTTATAACGTATAACGTTATATACTATTAGCTTATAACGTATAACGTTATATACTATTACCTTATAACGTATCACATTATATAGTAGTACGGTATAACGTATAACGTTCTATACTATTACCTTATAACGGATAACGATATATACCATTACCTTATAACGTGTAACGTTATATACTATTAGCTTATAACGTACAACGTTATATAGTATTAGCTTATAACGTATGACGTTATATAGTATTACGGTATAACGTATAACGTTAAATACTCTTACCTTATAACGTATAACGTTATATACTATTAGCTTATAACGTATAACGTTATATACCATTACCTTATAACGTATAACGTTATACAGTATTAGCTTATGACGTATGACGTTAAATACTATTACCTTATAACGTATTACGTTATATACCATTACCTTATAACGTCTGACGTTATATAGTATTACCTTATAGCGTATGACGTTATATACTATTACCTTATAAAGTATAACGTTATATACTATTAGCTTATAACGTATAACGTTATATACCATTACCTTATAACGTTTAACGTTATATACTATTACCTTATAACGTATGACGTTATATAGTATTACGGTGAAATGTATAACGTTATATACTATTACCTTATAACGTATAACGTTATATACTATTACCTAATAACTTATAATATTATATACTATGAGCTTATAACGTATAACGTTATATAGTATTAGCTTATGACGTATAACGTTAAATACTCTTACCTTATAACGTATAACGTTATATACTATTAGCTTATAACGTATAACGTTATATACCATTACCTTATAACGTATAACGTTATACAGTATTAGCTTATGACGTATGACGTTAAATACTATTACCTTATAACGTATATCGTTACATACTATTACCTTGTAACGTATAACGTTATATACTATTTCCTTCTAACGTATGACGTTATATAGTATTACCATATCTCGTATAACGTTATATACTATTACCTTATAACGTATAACGTTATATACTATTACCTTATAACGTATAACGTTATATACTATTACCTTATAACGTATAACGTTATATACTATTAGCTTATAACGTATGACGTTATATAGTAATACGGTATAACGTATAACGTTATATAATATTAGCTTATAACGTATAACGTTATATACTATTACCTAATAACTTATAACGTTATATACTATTAGCTTATAACGTATAACGTTATATAGTATTAGCTTATGACGTATAACGTTAAATACTCTTACCTTATAACGTATAACGTTATATACTATTAGCTTATAACGTATAACGTTATATACTATTACCTTATAACGTATAACGTTATATACTATTACCTAATAACGTATAACGTTATATACTATTAGCTTATAACGTATAACGTTATATAGTATTAGCTTATGACGTATAACGTTAAATACTATTACCTTATAACGTATAACGTTATATACTATTAGCTTATGACGTACAACGTTAAATACTATTACCTTATAACGTATACCGTTATATATTATTACCTTATAACGTATATCGTTACATACTATTACCTTGTAACGTATAACGTTATATACTATTACCTTATAACGTATGACGTTATGTAGTATTACGATATCTCGTATAACGTTATATACAATTAGCTTATAACGTATAACGTTATATACTATTACCTTATAACGTATGACGTTATATAGTATTACGGTATAACGTATAACGTTATGTACTATTACCTTATAACGTATAACGTTATATAATATTAGCTTATAACGTATAACGTTATATAGTATTAGCTTATGACGTACAACGTTAAATACGATTACCTTATAACGTATAACGTTATATACTATTAGCTTATAACGTATAACGTTATATACTATTAGCTTATAACGTATAACGTTATATACCAATACCGTATAACGTATAACGTTATATACTATTACCTTATAACGTATGACATTATATAGTACTGCGGTATAGCGTATAACGTTATATACTATTAGCTTATAACGTATAACGTTATGTACTATTACCTTATAACGTATAACGTTATATACTATTACGTAATAACGTATAACGTTATATACTATTAGCTTATAACGTATAACGTTATATAGTATTAGCTTATGGCGTATAAAGTTAAATACTATTACCTTATAACGTATAACGTTATATACTATTAGCTTATGACGTAAAACGTTAAATACTATTACCTTATAACGTATAACGTCATACAGTATTAGCTTATGACGTATGACGTTAAATACTATTACCTTATAACGTATAACGTTATATACTATTAGCTTATAACGTATAACGTTATATAGTATTACCCTATAACGTATAACGTTATATACTGTTACCTTAAAACGTATAACGTTATATACTATTACCTTATAACGTATAACGTTATATACTATTAGCTTATAACGTATAACGTTATATACTATTACCTTATAACGTATGACGTTATATAGAAGTACGGTATAACGTATAACGTTTTATACTATTACCTTATAACGGATAACGTTATATACCTTTACCTTATAACGTATAACGTTATATACTATTAGCTTATAACGTACAACGTTATATAGTATTAGCTTATGACGTATAACGTTATATACTATTACCTTGTAACGTATAACGTTATATACTATTACCTTATAACGTATAACGTTACATACTATTACCTTGTAACGTATAACGTTATATACTATTACCTTATAACGTATGATGTTATATAGTATTACGGTATATCGTATAACGTTATATACTATTACCTTATAACGTATAACGTTATATGCTATTACCTTATAACGTATGACGTTATATAGTATTACGGTGATTATGTATAACGTTATATACTATTACCTTATAACGTATGACGTTATATAGTATTACGGTATAACGTATAACGTTATATACTATTACATAATAACGTATAACGTTATATACTATTAGCTTATAACGTATAACGTTATATACCATTACCGTATAACGTATAACGTTATACAGTATTAGCTAATGACGTATGACGTTAAATACTATTACCTTATAACGTATTACGTTATATACCATTACCTTATAACGTCTGACGTTATATAGTATTACCTTATAACGTATAACGTTATATAGTATTACCCTATAACGTATAACGTTATATACTGTTACCTTAAAACGTATAACGTTATATACTATTACCTTATAACGTATAACGTTATATACTATTAGCTTATAACGTATAACGTTATATACTATTACCTTATAACGTATGACGTTATATAGTAGTACGGTATAACGTATAACGTTTTATACTATTACCTTATAACGGATAACGTTATATACCTTTACCTTATAACGTATAACGTTATATACTATTAGCTTATAACGTACAACGTTATATAGTATTAGCTTATGACGTATAACGTTATATACTATTACCTTGTAACGTATAACGTTATATACTATTACCTTATAACGTATAACGTTACATACTATTACCTTGTAACGTATAACGTTATATACTATTACCTTATAACGTATGATGTTATATAGTATTACGGTATATCGTATAACGTTATATACTATTACCTTATAACGTATAACGTTATATGCTATTACCTTATAACGTATGACGTTATATAGTATTACGGTGATTATGTATAACGTTATATACTATTACCTTATAACGTATGACGTTATATAGTATTACGGTATAACGTATAACGTTATATACTATTACATAATAACGTATAACGTTATATACTATTAGCTTATAACGTATAACGTTATATACCATTACCGTATAACGTATAACGTTATACAGTATTAGCTAATGACGTATGACGTTAAATACTATTACCTTATAACGTATTACGTTATATACCATTACCTTATAACGTCTGACGTTATATAGTATTACCTTATAACGTATAACGTTATATACTATTACCTTATAAAGTATAACGTTATATACTATTAGCTTATAACGTATAACGTTATATACTATTAGCTTATAACGTATAACGTTATATACTATTACCTTATAACGTATAACGTTATATACTATTACCTAATAACGTATAACGTTATATACTATTAGCTTATAACGTATAACGTTATATAGTATTAGCTTATGACGTATAACGTTAAATACTATTACCTTATAACGTATAACGTTATATACTATTAGCTTATGACGTACAACGTTAAATACTATTACCTTATAACGTATAACGTCATACAGTATTAGCTTATGACGTATGACGTTAAATACTATTACCTTATAACGTATAACGTTATATACTATTACCTTATAACGTATGACGTTATATAGTATTACGGTGAAATGTATAACGTTATATACTATTACCTTGTAACGTATGACGTTATATAGTATTACGGTATAACGTATAACGTTATATACTATTACCTTATAACGTATACCGTTATATACTATTACCTTATAACGTATATCGTTACATACTATTACCTTGTAACGTATAACGTTATATACTATTACCTTATAACGTATGACGTTATATAGTATTACGATATCTCGTATAACGTTATATACAATTAGCTTATAACGTATAACGTTATATACTATTACCTTATATCGTATGACGTTATATAGCATTACGGTATAACGTATAACGTTATGTACTATTACCTTATAACGTATAACGTTATATAATATTAGCTTATAACGTATAACGTTATATAGTATTAGCTTATGACGTACAACGTTAAATACGATTACCTTATAACGTATAACGTTATATACTATTAGCTTATAACGTATAACGTTATATACTATTAGCTTATAACGTATAACGTTATATACTATTAGCTTATAACGTATAACGTTATATACCAATACCGTATAACGTATAACGTTATATACTATTACCTTATAACGTATGACATTATATAGTACTGCGGTATAACGTATAACGTTATATACTATTAGCTTATAACGTATAACGTTATATACTATTACCTTATAACGTATAACGTTATATACTATTACGTAATAACGTATAACGTTATATACTATTAGCTTATAACGTATAACGTTATATAGTATTAGCTTATGGCGTATAAAGTTAAATACTATTACCTTATAACGTATAACGTTATATACTATTAGCTTATGACGTAAAACGTTAAATACTATTACCTTATAACGTATAACGTCATACAGTATTAGCTTATGACGTATGACGTTAAATACTATTACCTTATAACGTATAACGTTATATACTATTAGCTTATAACGTATAACGTTATATAGTATTACCCTATAACGTATAACGTTATATACTGTTACCTTAAAACGTATAACGTTATATACTATTACCTTATAACGTATAACGTTATATACTATTAGCTTATAACGTATAACGTTATATACTATTACCTTATAACGTATGACGTTATATAGTAGTACGGTATAACGTATAACGTTTTATACTATTACCTTATAACGGATAACGTTATATACCTTTACCTTATAACGTATAACGTTATATACTATTAGCTTATAACGTACAACGTTATATAGTATTAGCTTATAACGTATGACGATATATAGTATTACGGTATAACGTATAACGTTATGTACTATTACCTTATAACGTATAACGTTATATACCATTACCTTATAACGTTTGACGTTATATACTATTACCTTATAACGTATGACGTTATATAGTATTACGGTGAAATGTATAACATTATATACTATTACCTTATAACGTATGACGTTATATAGTATTACGGTATAACGTATAACGTTATATACTATTACCTTGTAACGTATACCGTTATATACTATTACCTTATAACGTATATCGTTACATACTATTACCTTGTAACGTATAACGTTATATACTATTACCTTATAACGTATGACGTTATATAGTATTACGATATCTCGTATAACGTTATATACTATTACCTTATAACGTACAACGTTATATACTATTACCTTATAACGTATAACGTTATATACTATTAGCTTATAACGTATGACGTTATGCAGTAATACGGTATAACGTATAACGTTATATAATATTAGCTTATAACGTATAACGTTATATAGTATTTGCTTATGACGTACAACGTTAAATACGATTATCTTATAAGGTATAACGTTATATACTATTAGCTTATAACGTTTGACGTTATATACTATTACCTTATAACGTATAACGTTATATAGTATTAGCTTATGACGTTCAACGTTATATACTATTACCGTATAACGTATAACGTTATATACTATTACAATTATAACGTATGACATTATTTAGTACTGCGGTATAACGTATAACGTTACATAGTATTAGCTTATGACGTATAACGTTATATACTATTACCTTATACCGTATAACGTTATATACTATTAGCTTATGACGTACAACGTTAAATACTATTACCTTATAACGTATAACGTCATACAGTATTAGCTTATGACGTATGACGTTAAATACTATTACCTTATAACGTATAACGTTATATACTATTACCTTATAACGTATGACGTTATATAGTAGTACGGTATAACGTATAACGTTCTATACTATTACCTTATAACGTATAACGTTATATACTATTACCTTATAACGTATGACGTTATATAGTAGTACGGTATAACGTATAACGTTCTATACTATTACCTTATAACGTATAACGTTATATACATAGTATTAGCTTATGACGTTCAACGTTATATACTATTACCGTATAACGTATAACGTTATATACTATTACCTTATAACGTATGACGTTATATAGTATTACGGTATAACGTATAACGTTATATACTATTACCTTATAACGTATACCGTTATATACTATTACCTTATAACGTATATCGTTACATACTATTACCTTGTAACGTATAACGTTATATACTATTACCTTATAACGTATGACGTTATATAGTATTACGGTGAAATGTATAACGTTATATAATATTACCTTATAACGGATAACGTTATATACCATTACCTTATAACGTATAACGTTATATACTATTAGCTTATAACGTACAACGTTATATAGTATTAGCTTATGACGTATAACGTTATATACTATTACCTTATACCGTATAACGTTATATACTATTAGCTTATGACGTACAACGTTAAATACTATTACCTTATAACGTATAACGTTATATACTATTACCTTATAACGTATAACGTTATATACTATTAGCTTATAACGTATAACGTTATATACTATTACCTTATAACGTATGACGTTATATAGTAGTACGGTATAACGTATAACGTTCTATACTATTACCTTATAACGTATAACGTTATATAGTATTAGCTTATGACGTTCAACGTTATATACTATTACCGTATAACGTATAACGTTATATACTATTACCTTATAACTTATGACATTATATGGTACTGCGGTATAACGTATAAAGTTATATACTATTACCTTATAACGTATAACGTTATATACTATTAGCTTATGACGTACAACGTTAAATACTATTACCTTATAACGTATAACGTCATACAGTATTAGCTTATGACGTATGACGTTAAATACTATTACCTTATAACGTATAACGCTATATACTAATACCTTATAACGTATGACGTTATATAGTATTACGGTGAAATGTATAACGTTATATACTATTACCTTATAACGTATGACGTTATATAGTATTACGGTATAACGTATAACGTTATATACTATTACCTTGTAACGTATACCGTTATATACTATTACCTTGTAACGTATATCGTTACATACTATTACCTTGTAACGTATAACGTTATATACTATTACCTTATAACGTATGACGTTATATAGTATTACGGTGAAATGTATAACGTTATATAATATTACCTTATAACGGATAACGTTATATACCATTACCTTATAACGTATAACGTTATATACTATTAGCTTATAACGTACAACGTTATATAGTATTAGCTTATGACGTATAACGTTATATACTATTACCTTATACCGTATAACGTTATATACTATTAGCTTATGACGTACAACGTTAAATACTATTACCTTATAACGTATAACGTTATATACTATTACCTTATAACGTATAACGTTATATACTATTACCTTATAACGTATAACGTTATATAGTATTAGCTTATGACGTTCAACGTTATATACTATTACCGTATAACGTATAACGTTATATACTATTACCTTATAACTTATGACATTATATGGTACTGCGGTATAACGTATAAAGTTATATACTATTACCTTATAACGTATAACGTTATATACTATTAGCTTATGACGTACAACGTTAAATACTATTACCTTATAACGTATAACGTCATACAGTATTAGCTTATGACGTATGACGTTAAATACTATTACCTTATAACGTATAACGCTATATACTATTACCTTATAACGTATGACGTTATATAGTATTACGGTGAAATGTATAACGTTATATACTATTACCTTATAACGTATGACGTTATATAGTATTACGGTATAACGTATAACGTTATATACTATTACCTTATAACGTATACCGTTATATACTATTACCTTATAACGTATATCGTTACATACTATTACCTTGTAACGTATAACGTTATATACTATTACCTTATAACGTATGACGTTATATAGTATTACGGTGAAATGTATAACGTTATATAATATTACCTTATAACGGATAACGTTATATACCATTACCTTATAACGTATAACGTTATATACTATTAGCTTATAACGTACAACGTTATATAGTATTAGCTTATGACGTATAACGTTATATACTATTACCTTATACCGTATAACGTTATATACTATTAGCTTATGACGTACAACGTTAAATACTATTACCTTATAACGTATAACGTCATACAGTATTAGCTTATGACGTATGACGTTAAATACTATTACCTTATAACGTATAACGTTATATACTATTAGCTTATAACGTATAACGTTATATAGTATTACCCTATAACGTATAACGTTATGTACTATTACCTTATAACGTATAACGTTATATATCATTACCTTATAACGTTTGACGTTATATACTATTACCTTATAACGTATGACGTTATATAGTATTACGGTGATTATGTATAACGTTATATACTATTACCTTATAACGTATGACGTTATATAGTATTACGGTATAACGTATAACGTTATATACTATTACATAATAACGTATAACGTTATATACTATTAGCTTATAACATATAACGTTATATACCATTACCTTATAACGTATAACGTTATACAGTATTAGCTTATGACGTATGACGTTAAATACTATTACCTTATAACGTATTACGTTATATACCATTACCTTATAACGTCTGACGTTATATAGTATTACCTTATAACGTATAACGTTATATACTATTACCTTATAAAGTATAACGTTATATACTATTAGCTTATAACGTATAACGTTATATACTATTAGCTTATAACGTATAACGTTGTATACTATTAGCTTATAACGTATAACGTTATATACTATTAGCTTATAACGTATAACGTTATATACTATTACCTTATAACGTATGACGTTATATACTATTAGCTTATAACGTATAACGTTATGTACTATTACCTTATAACGTATAACGTTATATACCATTACCTTATAACGTTTGACGTTATATACTATTACCTTATAACGTATATCGTTACATACTATTACCTTGTAACGTATAACGTTATATAATATTACCTTCTAACGTATGACGTTATATAGTATTACGATATCTCGTATAACGTTATATACTATTACCTTATAACGTATAACGTTATATACTATTACCTTATAACGTATAACGTTATATACTATTAGCTTATAACGTATGACGTTATATAGTAATACGGTATAACGTATAACGTTATATAATATTAGCTTATAACGTATAACGTTATATAGTATTAGCTTATGACGTACAACGTTAAATACGATTATCTTATAACGTATAACGTTATATACTATTAGCTTATAACGTTTGACGTTATATACTATTACCTTATAACGTATAACGTTATATAGTATTAGCTTATGACGTTCAACGTTATATACTATTACCGTATAACGTATAACGTTATATACTATTACCTTATAACGTATGACATTATATAGTACTGCGGTATAACGTATAACGTTATATACTATTACCTTATAACGTATAACGTTATATACTATTAGCTTATGACGTACAACGTTAAATACTATTACCTTATAACGTATAACGTCATACAGTATTAGCTTATGACGTATGACGTTAAATATTATTACCTTATAACGTATAACGTTACATACTATTACCTTATAACGTATAACGTTATATACAATTAGCTTATAACGTATAACGTTATATACTATTACCTTATAACGTATGACGTTATATAGTATTACGGTATAACGTATAACGTTATGTACTATTACCTTATAACGTATAACGTTATATACTATTACGTTATAACGTATAACGTTACATACTATTACCTTATAACGTATAACGTTATATACTATTACCTTATAACGTATAACGTTATATACTGTTACCTTATAACGTATAACGTTATACAGTATTAACTTTTGACGTATGACGTTAAATACTACTACCTTATAACGTATAACGTTATATACTATTACCTTATAACGTATAACGTTATATACTATTAGCTTATAACGTATAACGTTATATACCAATACCTGATAACGTTTGACGTTATATACTATTACCTTATAACGTATAACGTTATATACTATTACCTAATAACTTATAACGTTATATACTATTAGCTTATAACGTATAACGTTATATAGTATTAGCTTATGACGTATAACGTTAAATACTCTTACCTTATAACGTATAACGTTGTATACTATTAGCTTATAACGTATAACGTTATATACCATTACCTTATAACGTATAACGTTATACAGTATTAGCTTATGACGTATGACGTTAAATACTATTACCTTATAACGTATTACGTTATATACCATTACCTTATAACGTCTGACGTTATATAGTATTACCTTATAACGTATAACGTTATATACTATTACCTTATAAAGTATAACGTTATATACTATTAGCTTATAACGTATAACGTCATATACTATTAGCTTATAACGTATAACGTTGTATACTATTAGCTTATAACGTATAACGTTATATACTATTACCTTATAACGTATAACGTTATATACTATTACCTTATAACGTATGACGTTATATAGTATTACGGTATAACGTATAACGTTATGTACTATTACCTTATAACGTATAACGTTATATACCATTACCTTATAACGTTTGACGTTATATACTATTACCTTATAACGTATGACGTTATATACTATTAGCTTATAACGTATGACGTTATATAGTAATACGGTATAACGTATAACGTTATATAATATTAGCTTATAACGTATAACGTTATATAGTATTAGCTTATGACGTACAACGTTAAATACGATTATCTTATAACGTATAACGTTATATACTATTAGCTTATAACGTTTGACGTTATATACTATTACCTTATAACGTATAACGTTATATAGTATTAGCTTATGACGTTCAACGTTATATACTATTACCGTATAACGTATAACGTTATATACTATTACCTTATAACGTATGACATTATATAGTACTGCGGTATAACGTATAACGTTATATACTATTACCTTATAACGTATAACGTTATATACTATTAGCTTATGACGTACAACGTTAAATACTATTACCTTATAACGTATAACGTCATACAGTATTAGCTTATGACGTATGACGTTAAATACTATTACCTTATAACGTATAACGCTATATACTATTACCTTATAACGTATGACGTTATATAGTATTACGGTGGAATGTATAACGTTATATACTATTACGTTATAACGTATAACGTTACATGCTATTACCTTATAACGTATAACGTTATATACTATTTCCTTATAACGTATGACGTTATATAGTATTACGGTATAACGTATAACGTTATATACTATTACCTTATAACGTATAACGTTATATAATATTAGCTTATAACGTATAACGTTATATAGTATTAGCTTATGTCGTACAACGTTAAATACGATTACCTTATAACGTATAACGTTATATACTATTAGCTTATAACGTATAACGTTATATACCAATACCTTATAACGTTTGACGTTATATACTATTACCTTATAACGTATAACGTTATATACTATTACATAATAACGTATAACGTTATATACTATTAGCTTATAACGTATAACGTTATATAGTATTAGCTTATGACGTATAACGTTAAATACTATTACCTTATAACGTATAACGCTATATACTATTACCTTATAAAGTATAACGTTATATAGTATTAGCTTATGACGTACAACGTTAAATACGATTACCTTATAACGTATAACGTTATATACTATTAGCTTATAACGTATAACGTTATATACCAATACCTTATAACGTATAACGTTACATACAATTATCTTATAACGTTTGACGTTATATACTATTACCTTATAACGTATAACGTTATATACTATTAGCTTATAACGTATAACGTTATATACTATTACCTTATAACGTATAACGTTATATACTATTAGCTTATAACGTATAACGTTATATACCAATACCTGATAACGTTTGACGTTATATACTATTACCTTATAACGTATAACGTTATATACTATTACCTAATAACTTATAACGTTATATACTATTAGCTTATAACGTATAACGTTATATAGTATTAGCTTATGACGTATAACGTTACATACTATTACCTTATAACGTATAACGATATATACTATTACCTTATAACGTATGACGTTATATAGTATTACGGTATAACGTATAACGTTATGTACTATTACCTTATAACGTATAACGTTATATACCATTACGTTATAACGTATAACGTTATACAGTATTAGCTTATGACGTATGACGTTAAATACAATTACCTTATAACGTATTACGTTATATACCATTACCTTATAACGTCTGACGTTATATAGTATTACCTTATAACGTATAACGTTATATACTATTACCTTATAAAGTATAACGTTATATACTATTAGCTTATAACGTATAACGTTATATACTATTAGCTTATAACGTATAACGTTGTATACTATTAGCTTATAACGTATAACGTTATATACTATTAGCTTATAACGTATAACGATATATACTATTACCTTATAACGTATGACGTTATATAGTATTACGGTATAACGTATAACGTTATGTACTATTACCTTATAACGTATAACGTTATATACCATTACGTTATAACGTTTGACGTTATATACTATTACCTTATAACGTATGACGTTATATAGTATTACGGTGAAATGTATAACGTTATATACTATTACCTTATAACGTATGACGTTATATAGTATTACGGTATAACGTATAACGTTATATACTATTACCTTATAACGTATACCGTTATATACTATTACCTTATAACGTATATCGTTACATACTATTACCTTGTAACGTATAACGTTCTATACTATTACCTTATAACGTATGACGTTATATAGTATTACGATATCTCGTATAACGTTATATACTATTACCTTATAACGTATAACGTTATATACTATTACCTTATAACGTAAAACGCTATATATTATTAGCTTATAACGTATGACGTTATATAGTAATACGGTATAACGTATAACGTTATATAATATTAGCTTATAACGTATAACGTTATATAGTATTAACTTATGACGTACAACGTTAAATACGATAATCTTATAACGTATAACGTTATATACTATTAGCTTATAACGTATAACGTTATATAGTATTACCCTATAATGTATAACGTTATATACTGTTACCTTAAAACGTATAACGTTATATACTATTACCTTATAACGTATAACGTTATATACTATTAGCTTATAACGTATAACGTTATATACTATTACATTATAACGTATGACGTTATATAGTAGTACGGTATAACGTATAACGTTTTATACTATTACCTTATAACGGATAACGTTATATACCATTACCTTATAACGTATAACGTTATATACTATTAGCTTATAACGTACAACGTATATAGTATTACGGTGAAATGTATAACGTTATATACTATTACCTTATAACGTATGACGTTATATAGTATTACGGTATAACGTATAACGTTATATACTATTACCTTGTAACGTATACCGTTATATACTATTACCTTATAACGTATATCGTTACATACTATTACCTTGTAACGTATAACGTTATATACTATTACCTTATAATGTATGACGTTATATAGTATTACGATATCTCGTATAACGTTATATACTATTACCTTATAACTTATAACGTTATATACTATTACCTTATAACGTATAACGCTATATATTATTAGCTTATAACGTATGACGTTATATAGTAATACGGTATAACGTATAACGTTATATAATATTAGCTTATAACGTATAACGTTATATAGTATTAACTTATGACGTACAACGTTAAATACGATTATCTTATAACGTATAACGTTATATACTATTAGCTTATAACGTATAACGTTATATAGTATTACCCTATAACGTATAACGTTATATACTGATACCTTAAAACGTATAACGTTATATACTATTACCTTATAACGTATAACGTTATGTACTATTAGCTTATAACGTATAACTTTATATACTATTACCTTATAACGTATGACGTTATATAGTAGTACGGTATAACGTATAACGTTTTATACTATTACCTTATAACGGATAACGTTATATACCATTACCTTATAACGTATAACGTTATATACTATTAGCTTATAACGTACAACGTTATATAGTATTAGCTTATGACGTATAACGTTAAATACTATTACCTTATAACGTATGATGTTATATAGTATTACGGTATATCGTATAACGTTATATACTATTACCTTATAACGTATAACGTTATATACTATTACCTTATAACGTATGACGTTATATAGTATTACGGTGAAATGTATAACGTTATATAATATTACCTTATAACGTATGACGTTATATAGTATTACGGTATAACGTATAACGTTATATACTATTACCTTATAACGTATACCGTTATATACTATTATTACATACTATTACCTTGTAACGTATAACGTTATATACTATTACCTTATAACGTATAACGTTATATACTATTAGCTTATAACGTATGACGTTATATAGTAATACGGTATAACGTATAACGGTATATACTATTACCTTATAACGTATAACGTTATATACTATTACCTTATAACGTATAACGTTATATACTATCAGCTTATAACGTATAACGTTATATAGTATTAGCTTATGACGTATAACGTTATATACTATTAGCTTATAACGTATAACGTTATATAGTATTAGCTTATGAGGTACAACGTTAAATACTATTACCTTATAACGTATAACGTTATATACTCTTAGCTTATAACGTATAACGTTATATAGTATTAGCTTATGACGTATAACGTTAAATACTATTACCTTATAACGTATAACGTTATATACTATTAGCTTATGACGTACAACGTTAAATACTATTACCTTATAACGTATAACGTCATACAGTATTAGCTTATGACGTATGACGTGAAATACTATTACCTTATAACGTATGACGTTATATACTATTAGCTTATAACGTATAACGTCATATAGTATTACCCTATAACGTATAACGTTATATACTGTTACCTTATAACGTATAACGTTATATACTATTAGCTTATAACGTATAACGTTATATACTATTACCTTATAACGTATGACGTTATATAGTAGTACGGTATAACGTATAACGTTATATACTATTACCTTATAACGGATAACGTTATATACCATTACCTTATAACGTACAACGTTATATACCATTACCTTATAACGTACAACGTTATATACTATTAGCTTATAACGTACAACGTTATATAGTATTAGCTTATGACGTATAACGTTAAATACTATCACCTTGTAACGTATAACGTTATATACTATTACCTTATAACGTATAACGTTATATACTATTACCTTATAACGTATAACGTTATATAATATTAGCTTATAACGTATAACGTTATATAGTATTAGCTTATGACGTACAACGTTAAATACGATTACCTTATAACGTATAACGTTATATACTATTACATAATAACGTATAACGTTATATACTATTAGCTTATAACGTATAACGTTATATACCAATACCTTATAACGTATAACGTTACATACTATTATCTTATAACGTTTGACGTTATATACTATTACCTTATAACGTATAACGTTATATACTATTAGCTTATAACGTATAACGTTATATACTATTACCTTATAACGTATAACGTTATATACTATTAGCTTATAACGTATAACGTTATATACCAATACCTGATAACGTTTGACGTTATATACTATTACCTTATAACGTATAACGTTATATACTATTACCTAATAATTTATAACGTTATATACTATTAGCTTATAACGTATAACGTTATATAGTATTAGCTTATGACGTATAACGTTAAATACTATTACCTTATAACGTATAACGTTATATACTATTAGCTTATAACGTATAACGTTATATACCATTACGTTATAACGTATAACGTTATACAGTATTAGCTTATGACGTATGACGTTAAATACTATTACCTTATAACGTATTACGTTATATACCATTACCTTATAACGTCTGACGTTATATAGTATTACCTTATAACGTATAACGTTATATACTATTACCTTATAAAGTATAACGTTATATACTATTAGCTTATAACGTATAACGTTATATACCAATACCTGATAACGTTTGACGTTATATACTATTACCTTATAACGTATAACGTTATATACTATTAGCTTATAACGTATAACGTTATATAGTATTAGCTTATGACGTATAACGTTAAATACTATTACCTTATAACGTATAACGTTATATACTATTAGCTTATAACGTATAACGTTATATACCATTACGTTATAACGTATAACGTTATACAGTATTAGCTTATGACGTATGACGTTAAATACTATTACCTTATAACGTATTACGTTATATACCATTACCTTATAACGTCTGACGTTATATAGTATTACCTTATAACGTATAACGTTATATACTATTACCTTATAACGTATAACGTTATATACTATTAGCTTATAACGTATAACGTTATATACCAATACCTGATAACGTTTGACGTTATATACTATTACCTTATAACGTATAACGTTATATACTATTACCTAATAACTTATAACGTTATATACTATTAGCTTATAACGTATAACGTTATATAGTATTAGCTTATGACGTATAACGTTAAATACTATTACCTTGTAACGTATAACGTTATATACTAATAGCTTATAACGTATAACGTTATATACCATTACGTTATAACGTATAACGTTATACAGTATTAGCTTATGACGTATGACGTTAAATACTATTACCTTATAAAGTATAACGTTATATACTATTAGCTTATAACGTATAACGTTATATACTATTAGCTTATAACGTATAACGTTGTATACTATTAGCTTATAACGTATAACGTTATATACTATTAGCTTATAACGTATAACGTTATATACTATTACCTTATAACGTATATCGTTACATACTATTACCTTGTAACGTATAACGTTATATACTATTACCTTATAACGTATGACGTTATATAGTATTACGATTTCTCGTATAACGTTATATACTATTACCTTATAACGTATAACGTTATATAATATTACCTTATAGCGTATAACGCTATATATTATTAGCTTATAACGTATGACGTTATATAGTAATACGGTATAACGTATAACGTTATATAATATTAGCTTATAACGTATAACGTTATATAGTATTAACTTATGACGTACAACGTTAAATACGATTATCTTATAACGTATAACGTTATATACTATTAGCTTATAACGTATAACGTTATATAGTATTACCCTATAACGTATAACGTTATATACTGTTACCTTAAAACGTATAACGTTATATACTATTACCTTATAACGTATAACGTTATATACTATTAGCTTATAACGTATAACGTTATATAATATTACCTTATAACGTATGACGTTATATAGTAGTACGGTATAACGTATAACGTTTTATACTATTACCTTATAACGGATAACGTTATATAGTATTACGGTATAACGTATAACGTTATATACTATTACCTTGTAACGTATACCGTTATATACTATTACCTTATAACGTATATCGTTACATACTATTACCTTGTAACGTATAACGTTATATACTATTACCTTATAACGTATGACGTTATATAGTATTACGATATCTCGTATAACGTTATATACTATTACCTTATAACGTATAACGTTATATACTATTACCTTATAACGTATAACGCTATATATTATTAGCTTATAACGTATGACGTTATATAGTAATACGGTATAACGTATAACGTTATATACTGTTACCTTAAAACGTATAACGTTATATACTATTACCTTATAACGTATAACGTTATATACTATTACCTTATAACGTATAACGTTATATACTATTACCTTATAACGTATAACGCTATATATTATTAGCTTATAACGTATGACGTTATATAGTAATACGGTATAACGTATAACGTTATATACTGTTACCTTAAAACGTATAACGTTATATACTATTACCTTATAACGTATAACGTTATATAGTATTAGCTTATAACGTATAACGTTATATACTATTACCTTATAACGTATGACGTTATATAGTAGTACGGTATAACGTATAACGTTTTATACTATTACCTTATAACGGATAACGTTATATACCATTACCTTATAACGTATAACGTTATATACTATTAGCTTATAACGTACAACGTTATATAGTATTACGGTGAAATGTATAACGTTATATACTATTACCTTATAACGTATGACGTTATATAGTATTACGGTATAACGTATAACGTTATATACTATTACCTTGTAACGTATACCGTTATATACTATTACCTTATAACGTATAACGCTATATATTATTAGCTTATAACGTATGGCGTTATATAGTAATACGGTATAACGTATAACGTTATATAATATTAGCTTATAACGTATAACGTTATATAGTATTAACTTATGACGTACAACGTTAAATACGATAATCTTATAACGTATAACGTTATATACTATTAGCTTATAACGTATAACGTTATATAGTATTACCCTATAACGTATAACGTTATATACTGTTACCTTAAAACGTATAACGTTTTATACTATTACCTTATAACGGATAACGTTATATACCATTACCTTATAACGTATAACGTTATATACTATTAGCTTAGAACGTACAACGTATATAGTATTACGGTGAAATGTATAACGTTATATACTATTACCTTATAACGTATGACGTTATATAGTATTACGGTATAACGTATAACGTTATATACTATTACCTTGTAACGTATACCGTTATATACTATTACCTTATAACGTATATCGTTACATACTATTACCTTGTAACGTATAACGTTATATACTATTACCTTATAACGTATGACGTTATATAGTTTTACGATATCTCGTATAACGTTATATACTATTACCTTATAACGTATAACGTTATATACTATTACCTTATAACGTATAACGCTATATATTATTAGCTTATAACGTATGACGTTATATAGTAATACGGTATAACGTATAACGTTATATAATATTAGCTTATAACGTATAACGTTATATAGTATTAACTTATGACGTACAACGTTAAATACGATTATCTTATAACGTATAACGTTATATACTATTAGCTTATAACGTATAACGTTATATAGTATTACCCTATAAAGTATAACGTTATATACTGTTACCTTAAAGCGTATAACGTTATATACTGTTACCTTAAAACGTATAACGTTATATACTATTACCTTATAACGTATAACGTTATATACTATTAGCTTATAACGTATAACGTTATATACCATTACGTTATAACGTATAACGTTATACAGTATTAGCTTATGACGTATGACGTTAAATACTATTACCTTATAACGTATTACGTTATATACCATTACCTTATAACGTCTGACGTTATATAGTATTACCTTATAACGTATAACGTTATATACTATTACCTTATAACGTATAACGTTATATACTATTAGCTTATAACGTATAACGTTATATACCAATACCTGATAACGTTTGACGTTATATACTATTACCTTATAACGTATAACGTTATATACTATTACCTAATAACTTATAACGTTATATACTATTAGCTTATAACGTATAACGTTATATAGTATTAGCTTATGACGTATAACGTTAAATACTATTACCTTGTAACGTATAACGTTATATACTAATAGCTTATAACGTATAACGTTATATACCATTACGTTATAACGTATAACGTTATACAGTATTAGCTTATGACGTATGACGTTAAATACTATTACCTTATAAAGTATAACGTTATATACTATTAGCTTATAACGTATAACGTTATATACTATTAGCTTATAACGTATAACGTTGTATACTATTAGCTTATAACGTATAACGTTATATACTATTAGCTTATAACGTATAACGTTATATACTATTACCTTATAACGTATATCGTTACATACTATTACCTTGTAACGTATAACGTTATATACGATTACCTTATAACGTATGACGTTATATAGTATTACGATTTCTCGTATAACGTTATATACTATTACCTTATAACGTATAACGTTATATAATATTACCTTATAGCGTATAACGCTATATATTATTAGCTTATAACGTATGACGTTATATAGTAATACGGTATAACGTATAACGTTATATAATATTAGCTTATAACGTATAACGTTATATAGTATTAACTTATGACGTACAACGTTAAATACGATTATCTTATAACGTATAACGTTATATACTATTAGCTTATAACGTATAACGTTATATAGTATTACCCTATAACGTATAACGTTATATACTGTTACCTTAAAACGTATAACGTTATATACTATTACCTTATAACGTATAACGTTATATACTATTAGCTTATAACGTATAACGTTATATAATATTACCTTATAACGTATGACGTTATATAGTAGTACGGTATAACGTATAACGTTTTATACTATTACCTTATAACGGATAACGTTATATAGTATTACGGTATAACGTATAACGTTATATACTATTACCTTGTAACGTATACCGTTATATACTATTACCGTATAACGTATATCGTTACATACTATTACCTTGTAACGTATAACGTTATATACTATTACCTTATAACGTATGACGTTATATAGTATTACGATATCTCGTATAACGTTATATACTATTACCTTATAACGTATAACGTTATATACTATTACCTTATAACGTATAACGCTATATATTATTAGCTTATAACGTATGACGTTATATAGTAATACGGTATAACGTATAACGTTATATACTGTTACCTTAAAACGTATAACGTTATATACTATTACCTTATAACGTATAACGTTATATACTATTACCTTATAACGTATAACGTTATATACTATTACCTTATAACGTATAACGCTATATATTATTAGCTTATAACGTATGACGTTATATAGTAATACGGTATAACGTATAACGTTATATACTGTTACCTTAAAACGTATAACGTTATATACTATTACCTTATAACGTATAACGTTATATAGTATTAGCTTATAACGTATAACGTTATATACTATTACCTTATAACGTATGACGTTATATAGTAGTACGGTATAACGTATAACGTTTTATACTATTACCTTATAACGGATAACGTTATATACCATTACCTTATAACGTATAACGTTATATACTATTAGCTTATAACGTACAACGTTATATAGTATTACGGTGAAATGTATAACGTTATATACTATTACCTTATAACGTATGACGTTATATAGTATTACGGTATAACGTATAACGTTATATACTATTACCTTGTAACGTATACCGTTATATACTATTACCTTATAACGTATATCGTTACATACTATTACCTTGTAACGTATAACGTTATATACTATTACCTTATAACGTATGACGTTATATAGTATTACGATATCTCGTATAACGTTATATACTATTACCTTATAACGTATAACGTTATATACTATTACCTTATAACGTATAACGCTATATATTATTAGCTTATAACGTATGACGTTATATAGTAATACGGTATAACGTATAACGTTATATAATATTAGCTTATAACGTATAACGTTATATAGTATTAACTTATGACGTACAACGTTAAATACGATAATCTTATAACGTATAACGTTATATACTATTAGCTTATAACGTATAACGTTATATAGTATTACCCTATAACGTATAACGTTATATACTGTTACCTTAAAACGTATAACGTTTTATACTATTACCTTATAACGGATAACGTTATATACCATTACCTTATAACGTATAACGTTATATACTATTAGCTTATAACGTACAACGTATATAGTATTACGGTGAAATGTATAACGTTATATACTATTACCTTATAACGTATGACGTTATATAGTATTACGGTATAACGTATAACGTTATATACTATTACCTTGTAACGTATACCGTTATATACTATTACCTTATAACGTATATCGTTACATACTATTACCTTGTAACGTATAACGTTATATACTATTACCTTATAACGTATGACGTTATATAGTATTACGATATCTCGTATAACGTTATATACTATTACCTTATAACGTATAACGTTATATACTATTACCTTATAACGTATAACGCTATATATTATTAGCTTATAACGTATGACGTTATATAGTAATACGGTATAACGTATAACGTTATATAATATTAGCTTATAACGTATAACGTTATATAGTATTAACTTATGACGTACAACGTTAAATACGATTATCTTATAACGTATAACGTTATATACTATTAGCTTATAACGTATAACGTTATATAGTATTACCCTATAAAGTATAACGTTATATACTGTACCTTAAAGCGTATAACGTTATATACTGTTACCTTAAAACGTATAACGTTATATACTATTACCTTATAACGTATAACGTTATATACTATTAGCTTATAACGTATAACGTTATATACTATTACCTTATAACGTATGACGTTATATAGTAGTACGGTATAACGTATAACGTTTTATACTATTACCTTATAACGGATAACGTTATATACCATTACCTTATAACGTATAACGTTATATACTATTAGCTTATAACGTACAACGTTATATAGTATTAGCTTATGACGTATAACGTTAAATACTATTACCTTATAACGTATGATGTTATATAGTATTACGGTATATCGTATAACGTTATATACTATTACCTTATAACGTATAACGTTATATACTATTACCTTATAACGTATGACGTTATATAGTATTACGGTGAAATGTATAACGTTATATAATATTACCTTATAACGTATGACGTTATATAGTATTACGGTATAACGTATAACGTTATATACTATTACCTTATAACGTATACCGTTATATACTATTACCTTATAACGTATATCGTTACATACTATTACCTTGTAACGTATAACGTTATATACTACTACCTTATAACGTATAACGTTATATACTATTAGGTTATAACGTATGACGTTATATAGTAATACGGTATAACGTATAACGGTATATACTATTACCTTATAACGTATAACGTTATATACTATTACCTTATAACGTATAACGTTATATACTATCAGCTTATAACGTATAACGTTATATAGTATTAGCTTATGACGTATAACGTTATATACTATTAGCTTATAACGTATAACGTTATATAGTATTAGCTTATGAGGTACAACGTTAAATACTATTACCTTATAACGTATAACGTTATATACTCTTAGCTTATAACGTATAACGTTATATAGTATTAGCTTATGACGTATAACGTTAAATACTATTACCTTATAACGTATAACGTTATATACTATTAGCTTATGACGTACAACGTTAAATACTATTACCTTATAACGTATAACGTCATACAGTATTAGCTTATGACCTATGACGTGAAATACTATTACCTTATAACGTATGACGTTATATACTATTAGCTTATAACGTATAACGTCATATAGTATTACCCTATAACGTATAACGTTATATACTGTTACCTTATAACGTATAACGTTATATACTATTACCTTATAACGTATAACGTTATATACTATTAGCTTATAACGTATAACGTTATATACTATTACCTTATAACGTATGACGTTATATAGTAGTACGGTATAACGTATAACGTTATATACTATTACCTTATAACGGATAACGTTATATACCATTACCTTATAACGTACAACGTTATATACCATTACCTTATAACGTACAACGTTATATACTATTAGCTTATAACGTACAACGTTATATAGTATTAGCTTATGACGTATAACGTTAAATACTATCACATTGTAACGTATAACGTTATATACTATTACCCTATAACGTATAACGTTATATACTATTACCTTATAACGTATAACGTTATATAATATTAGCTTATAACGTATAACGTTATATAGTATTAGCTTATGACGTACAACGTTAAATACGATTACCTTATAACGTATAACGTTATATACCATTAGCTTATAACGTATAACGTTATATACCAATACCTTATAACGTATAACGTTACATACTATTATCTTATAACGTTTGACGTTATATACTATTACCTTATAACGTATAACGTTATATACTATTAGCTTATAACGTATAACGTTATATACTATTACCTTATAACGTATAACGTTATATACTATTAGCTTATAACGTATAACGTTATATACCAATACCTGATAACGTTTGACGTTATATACTATTACCTTATAACGTATAACGTTATATACTATTACCTAATAATTTATAACGTTATATACTATTAGCTTATAACGTATAACGTTATATAGTATTAGCTTATGACGTATAACGTTAAATACTATTACCTTATAACGTATAACGTTATATACTATTAGCTTATAACGTATAACGTTATATACCATTACGTTATAACGTATAACGTTATACAGTATTAGCTTATGACGTATGACGTTAAATACTATTACCTTATAACGTATTACGTTATATACCATTACCTTATAACGTCTGACGTTATATAGTATTACCTTATAACGTATAACGTTATATACTATTACCTTATAAAGTATAACGTTATATACTATTAGCTTATAACGTATAACGTTATATACCAATACCTGATAACGTTTGACGTTATATACTATTACCTTATAACGTATAACGTTATATACTATTAGCTTATAACGTATAACGTTATATAGTATTAGCTTATGACGTATAACGTTAAATACTATTACCTTATAACGTATAACGTTATATACTATTAGCTTATAACGTATAACGTTATATACCATTACGTTATAACGTATAACGTTATACAGTATTAGCTTATGACGTATGACGTTAAATACTATTACCTTATAACGTATTACGTTATATACCATTACCTTATAACGTCTGACGTTATATAGTATTACCTTATAACGTATAACGTTATATACTATTACCTTATAACGTATAACGTTATATACTATTAGCTTATAACGTATAACGTTATATACCAATACCTGATAACGTTTGACGTTATATACTATTACCTTATAACGTATAACGTTATATACTATTACCTAATAACTTATAACGTTATATACTATTAGCTTATAACGTATAACGTTATATAGTATTAGCTTATGACGTATAACGTTAAATACTATTACCTTGTAACGTATAACGTTATATACTAATAGCTTATAACGTATAACGTTATATACCATTACGTTATAACGTATAACGTTATACAGTATTAGCTTATGACGTATGACGTTAAATACTATTACCTTATAAAGTATAACGTTATATACTATTAGCTTATAACGTATAACGTTATATACTATTAGCTTATAACGTATAACGTTGTATACTATTAGCTTATAACGTATAACGTTATATACTATTAGCTTATAACGTATAACGTTATATACTATTACCTTATAACGTATATCGTTACATACTATTACCTTGTAACGTATAACGTTATATACTATTACCTTATAACGTATGACGTTATATAGTATTACGATTTCTCGTATAACGTTATATACTATTACCTTATAACGTATAACGTTATATACTATTACCTTATAGCGTATAACGCTATATATTATTAGCTTATAACGTATGACGTTATATAGTAATACGGTATAACGTATAACGTTATATAATATTAGCTTATAACGTATAACGTTATATAGTATTAACTTATGACGTACAACGTTAAATACGATTATCTTATAACGTATAACGTTATATACTATTAGCTTATAACGTATAACGTTATATAGTATTACCCTATAACGTATAACGTTATATACTGTTACCTTAAAACGTATAACGTTATATACTATTACCTTATAACGTATAACGTTATATACTATTAGCTTATAACGTATAACGTTATATAATATTACCTTATAACGTATGACGTTATATAGTAGTACGGTATAACGTATAACGTTTTATACTATTACCTTATAACGGATAACGTTATATAGTATTACGGTATAACGTATAACGTTATATACTATTACCTTGTAACGTATACCGTTATATACTATTACCTTATAACGTATATCGTTACATACTATTACCTTGTAACGTATAACGTTATATACTATTACCTTATAACGTATGACGTTATATAGTATTACGATATCTCGTATAACGTTATATACTATTACCTTATAACGTATAACGTTATATACTATTACCTTATAACGTATAACGCTATATATTATTAGCTTATAACGTATGACGTTATATAGTAATACGGTATAACGTATAACGTTATATACTGTTACCTTAAAACGTATAACGTTATATACTATTACCTTATAACGTATAACGTTATATACTATTACCTTATAACGTATAACGTTATATACTATTACCTTATAACGTATAACGCTATATATTATTAGCTTATAACGTATGACGTTATATAGTAATACGGTATAACGTATAACGTTATATACTGTTACCTTAAAACGTATAACGTTATATACTATTACCTTATAACGTATAACGTTATATAGTATTAGCTTATAACGTATAACGTTATATACTATTACCTTATAACGTATGACGTTATATAGTAGTACGGTATAACGTATAACGTTTTATACTATTACCTTATAACGGATAACGTTATATACCATTACCTTATAACGTATAACGTTATATACTATTAGCTTATAACGTACAACGTTATATAGTATTACGGTGAAATGTATAACGTTATATACTATTACCTTATAACGTATGACGTTATATAGTATTACGGTATAACGTATAACGTTATATACTATTACCTTGTAACGTATACCGTTATATACTATTACCTTATAACGTATATCGTTACATACTATTACCTTGTAACGTATAACGTTATATACTATTACCTTATAACGTATGACGTTATATAGTATTACGATATCTCGTATAACGTTATATACTATTACCTTATAACGTATAACGTTATATACTATTACCTTATAACGTATAACGCTATATATTATTAGCTTATAACGTATGACGTTATATAGTAATACGGTATAACGTATAACGTTATATAATATTAGCTTATAACGTATAACGTTATATAGTATTAACTTATGACGTACAACGTTAAATACGATAATCTTATAACGTATAACGTTATATACTATTAGCTTATAACGTATAACGTTATATAGTATTACCCTATAACGTATAACGTTATATACTGTTACCTTAAAACGTATAACGTTTTATACTATTACCTTATAACGGATAACGTTATATACCATTACCTTATAACGTATAACGTTATATACTATTAGCTTATAACGTACAACGTATATAGTATTACGGTGAAATGTATAACGTTATATACTATTACCTTATAACGTATGACGTTATATAGTATTACGGTATAACGTATAACGTTATATACTATTACCTTGTAACGTATACCGTTATATACTATTACCTTATAACGTATATCGTTATATACTATTACCTTGTAACGTATAACGTTATATACTATTACCTTATAACGTATGACGTTATATAGTTTTACGATATCTCGTATAACGTTATATACTATTACCTTATAACGTATAACGTTATATACTATTACCTTATAACGTATAACGCTATATATTATTAGCTTATAACGTATGACGTTATATAGTAATACGGTATAACGTATAACGTTATATAATATTAGCTTATAACGTATAACGTTATATAGTATTAACTTATGACGTACAACGTTAAATACGATTATCTTATAACGTATAACGTTATATACTATTAGCTTATAACGTATAACGTTATATAGTATTACCCTATAAAGTATAACGTTATATACTGTTACCTTAAAGCGTATAACGTTATATACTGTTACCTTAAAACGTATAACGTTATATACTATTACCTTATAACGTATAACGTTATATACTATTAGCTTATAACGTATAACGTTATATACTATTACCTTATAACGTATGACGTTATATAGTAGTACGGTATAACGTATAACGTTTTATACTATTACCTTATAACGGATAACGTTATATACCATTACCTTATAACGTATAACGTTATATACTATTAGCTTATAACGTACAACGTTATATAGTATTAGCTTATGACGTATAACGTTAAATACTATTACCTTATAACGTATGATGTTATATAGTATTACGGTATATCGTATAACGTTATATACTATTACCGTATAACGTATAACGTTATATACTATTACCTTATAACGTATGACGTTATATAGTATTACGGTGAAATGTATAACGTTATATAATATTACCTTATAACGTATGACGTTATATAGTATTACGGTATAACGTATAACGTTATATACTATTACCTTATAACGTATACCGTTATATACTATTACCTTATAACGTATATCGTTACATACTATTACCTTGTAACGTATAACGTTATATACTACTACCTTATAACGTATAACGTTATATACTATTAGCTTATAACGTATGACGTTATATAGTAATACGGTGTAACGTATAACGGTATATACTATTACCTTATAACGTATAACGTTATATACTATTACCTTATAACGTATAACGTTATATACTATCAGCTTATAACGTATAACGTTATATAGTATTAGCTTATGACGTATAACGTTATATACTATTAGCTTATAACGTATAACGTTATATAGTATTAGCTTATGAGGTACAACGTTAAATACTATTACCTTATAACGTATAACGTTATATACTCTTAGCTTATAACGTATAACGTTATATAGTATTAGCTTATGACGTATAACGTTAAATACTATTACCTTATAACGTATAACGTTATATACTATTAGCTTATGACGTACAACGTTAAATACTATTACCTTATAACGTATAACGTCATACAGTATTAGCTTATGACCTATGACGTGAAATACTATTACCTTATAACGTATGACGTTATATACTATTAGCTTATAACGTATAACGTCATATAGTATTACCCTATAACGTATAACGTTATATACTGTTACCTTATAACGTATAACGTTATATACTATTACCTTATAACGTATAACGTTATATACTATTAGCTTATAACGTATAACGTTATATACTATTACCTTATAACGTATGACGTTATATAGTAGTACGGTATAACGTATAACGTTATATACTATTACCTTATAACGGATAACGTTATATACCATTACCTTATAACGTACAACGTTATATACCATTACCTTATAACGTACAACGTTATATACTATTAGCTTATAACGTACAACGTTATATAGTATTAGCTTATGACGTATAACGTTAAATACTATCACATTGTAACGTATAACGTTATATACTATTACCCTATAACGTATAACGTTATATACTATTACCTTATAACGTATAACGTTATATAATATTAGCTTATAACGTATAACGTTATATAGTATTAGCTTATGACGTACAACGTTAAATACGATTACCTTATAACGTATAACGTTATATACTATTAGCTTATAACGTATAACGTTATATACCAAGACCTTATATCGTTTGACGTTATATACTATTACCTTATAACGTATAACGTTATATAATATTAGCTTATAACGTATAACGTTATATACCAATACCTTATATCGTTTGACGTTATATACTATTACCTTATAACGTATAACGTTATATACTATTACATAATAACGTATAACGTTATATACTATTAGCTTATAACGTATAACGTTATATACCAATACCTTATAACGTATAACGTTACATACAATTATCTTATAACGTTTGACGTTATATACTATTACCTTATAACGTATAACGTTATATACTATTACCTTATAAAGTATAACGTTATATACTATTAGCTTATAACGTATAACGTTATATACTATTAGCTTATAACGTATAACGTTGTATACCAATACCTGATAACGTTTGACGTTATATACTATTACCTTATAACGTATAACGTTATATACTATTACCTAATAACTTATAACGTTATATACTATTAGCTTATAACGTATAACGTTATATAGTATTAGCTTATGACGTATAACGTTAAATACTATTACCTTCTAACGTATAACGTTATATACTATTAGCTTATAACGTATAACGTTATACAGTATTAGCTTATGACGTATAACGTTATATACTATTACCTTATAACGTATGACGTTATATAGTATTACGGTATAACGTATAACGTTATGTACTATTAGCTTATAACGTATAACGTTATATACTATTAGCTTATAACGTATAACGTTATATACCATTACGTTATAACGTATAACGTTATACAGTATTAGCTTATGACGTATGACGTTAAATACTATTACCTTGTAACGTATTACGTTATATACCATTACCTTATAACGTCTGACGTTATATAGTATTACCTTATAACGTATAACGTTATATACTATTACCTTATAAAGTATAACGTTATATACTATTAGCTTATAACGTATAACGTTATATACTATTAGCTTATAACGTATAACGTTGTATACCAATACCTGATAACGTTTGACGTTATATACTATTACCTTATAACGTATAACGTTATATACTATTACCTAATAACTTATAACGTTATATAATATTAGCTTATAACGTATAACGTTATATAGTATTAGCTTATGACGTATAACGTTAAATACTATTACCTTATAACGTATAACGTTATATACTATTAGCTTATAACGTATAACGTTATACAGTATTAGCTTATGACGTATAACGTTATATACTATTACCTTATAACGTATGACGTTATATAGTATTACGGTATAACGTATAACGTTATGTACTATTACCTTATAACGTATAACGTTATATACCATTACGTTATAACGTTTGACGTTATATACTATTACCTTATAACGTATGACGTTATATAGTATTACGGTGAAATGTATAACGTTATATACTTTTACCTTATAACGTATGACGTTATATAGTATTACGGTATATCGTATAACGTTATATACTGTTACCTTATAACGTATAACGTTACATACTATTAACTTGTAACGTATAACGTTATATACTATTACCTTATAACGTATAACGTTATATACTATTACCTTATAACGTATAACGTTAAATACTATTACCTTATAACGTATAACGTTATATACTATTAGCTTATAATGCATAACGTTATATACTATTAGCTTATAATGCATAACGTTATATACTGTTACCTTATATCGTATAACGTTATACAGTATTAGCTTTTGACGTATTACGTTAAATACTATTACCTTATAACGTATAACGTTATATACTATTACCTTATAAAGTATAACGTTATATAGTATTAGCTTATAACGAATAACGTTATATACTATTACCTTATAACGTATAACGTTATATACTATTAGCTTATAACGTATAACGTTATATACTATTACCTTATAACGTATGACGTTATATAGTAGTACGGTATAACGTATAACGTTATATACTATGACCTTATAACGGATAACGTTATATACCATTACCTTATAACGTACAACGTTATATACCATTACCTTATAACGTACAACGTTATATACTATTAGCTTATAACGTACAACGTTATATAGTATTAGCTTATGACGTATAACGTTAAATACTATCACCTTGTAACGTATAACGTTATATACTATTACCTTATAACGGATAACTTTATATACCATTACCTTATAACGTACAACGTTATATACTATTAGCTTATAACGTACAACGTTATATAGTATTAGCTTATGACGTATAACGTTAAATACTATCATCCTGTAACGTATAACGTTATATACTATTACCTTATAACGTATAACGTTACATACTATTAACTTGTAACGTATAACGTTACATACTATTACCTTATAACTTTTGACGTTATATACTATTACCTTATAACGTATGACGTTATATAGTAGTACGGTATAACGTATAACGTTATATACTATGACCTTATAACGGATAACGTTATATACCATTACCTTATAACGTACAACGTTATATACCATTACCTTATAACGTACAACGTTATATACTATTAGCTTATAACGTACAACGTTATATAGTATTAGCTTATGACGTATAACGTTAAATACTATCACCTTGTAACGTATAACGTTATATACTATTACCTTATAACGGATAACTTTATATACCATTACCTTATAACGTACAACGTTATATACTATTAGCTTATAACGTACAACGTTATATAGTATTAGCTTATGACGTATAACGTTAAATACTATCATCCTGTAACGTATAACGTTATATACTATTACCTTATAACGTATAACGTTACATACTATTAACTTGTAACGTATAACGTTACATACTATTACCTTATAACGTATAACGTTATATACTATTACCTTATAACGTATAACGTTATATACTATTAGCTTATAACGAATACCGTTATATACTATTACCTTATAACGTATAACGTTATATACTATTACCTTATAACGTATAACGTTATATACTATCAGCTTATAACGTATAACGTTATATAGTATTAGCTTATGACGTATAACGTTATATACTATTAGCTTATAACGTATAACGTTATATAGTATTAGCTTATGAGGTACAACGTTAAATACTATTACCTTATAACGTATAACGTTATATACTATTAGCTTATAACGTATAACGTTATATAGTATTAGCTTATGACGTATAACGTTAAATACTATTACCTTATAACGTATAACGTTATATACTATTAGCTTATGACGTACAACGTTAAATACTATTACCTTATAACGTATAACGTCATACAGTATTAGCTTATGACGTATGACGTTAAATACTATTACCTTATAACGTATAACGTTATATACTATTAGCTTATAACGTATAACGTTGTATAGTATTACCCTATAACGTATAACGTTATATACTGTTACCTTATAACGTATAACGTTATATACTATTACCTTATAACGTATAACGTTATATACTATTAGCTTATAACGTATAACGTTATATACGATTGCCTTATAACGTATGACGTTATATAGTAGTACGGTATAACGTATAACGTTATATACTATTAGCTTATAACGTATGACGTTATATAGTATTAGCTTATGACGTACAACGTTAAATACTATTACCTTATAACGTATAACGTTATATACTATTACCTTATAACGTATAACGTTAAATACTATTACCTTATAACGTATAACGTTATATACTATTAGCTTATAATGCATAACGTTATATACTATTAGCTTATAATGCATAACGTTATATACTGTTACCTTATATCGTATAACGTTATACAGTATTAGCTTTTGACGTATGACGTTAAATACTATTACCTTATAACGTATAACGTTATATACTATTACCTTATAAAGTATAACGTTATATAGTATTAGCTTATAACGTATAACGTTATATACTATTACCTTATAACGTATAACGTTATATACTATTAGCTTATAACGTATAACGTTATATACTATTACCTTATAACGTATGACGTTATATAGTAGTACGGTATAACGTATAACGTTATATACTATGACCTTATAACGGATAACGTTATATACCATTACCTTATAACGTACAACGTTATATACCATTACCTTATAACGTACAACGTTATATACTATTAGCTTATAACGTACAACGTTATATAGTATTAGCTTATGACGTATAACGTTAAATACTATCACCTTGTAACGTATAACGTTATATACTATTACCTTATAACGGATAACGTTATATACTATTACCTTATAACGTATGACGTTATATAGTATTACGGTATAACGTATAACGTTATGTACTATTACCTTATAACGTATAACGTTATATACCATTACCTTATACCTTTTGACGTTATATACTATTACCTTATAACGTATGACGTTATATAGTATTACGGTGAAATGTATAACGTTATATACTATTACCTTATAACGTATGACGTTAAATAGGATTACCTTATAACGTATAACGTTATATACTATTAGCTTATAACGTATAACGTTATATACCAATACCTTATAACGTATAACGTTACATACAATTATCTTATAACGTTTGACGTTATATACTATTACCTTATAACGTATAACGTTATATACTATTACCTAATAACGTATAACGTTATATACTATTAGCTTATAACGTATAACGTTATATAGTATTAGCTTATGACGTATAACGTTAAATACTATTACCTTATAACGTAAAACGTTATATTCTATTAGCTTATGACGTACAACGTTAAATACTATTACCTTATAACGTATAACGTTATATACTATTAGCTTATGACGTACAACGTTAAATACTATTACCTTATAACGTATAACGTTATATACTATTAGCTTATAACGTATAATGTTATATAGAATTAGCTTATGACGTATAACGTTAAATACTATTACCTTATTTCGTATAACGTTATATACTATTACCTTATAACGTATGACGTTATATAGTATTACGGTATATCGTATAACGTTATATACTATTACCTTATAACGTATAACGTTACATACTATTAACTTGTAACGTATAACGTTATATACTATTACCTTATAACGTATAACGTTATATACTATTACCTTATAACGTATAACGTTAAATACTATTACCTTATAACGTATAACGTTATATACTATTAGCTTATAATGCATAACGTTATATACTATTAGCTTATAATGCATAACGTTATATACTGTTACCTTATATCGTATAACGTTATACAGTATTAGCTTTTGACGTATGACCTTGAATACTATTACCTTATAACGTATATCGTTATATACTATTACCTTATAAAGTATAACGTTATATAGTATTAGCTTATAACGTATAACGTTATATACTATTACCTTATAACGTATAACGTTATATACTATTAGCTTATAACGTATAACGTTATATACTATTACCTTATAACGTATGACGTTATATAGTAGTACGGTATAACGTATAACGTTATATACTATTACCTTATAACGGATAACGTTATATACCATTACCTTATAACGTACAACGTTATATACCATTACCTTATAACGTACAACGTTATATACTATTAGCTTATAACGTACAACGTTATATAGTATTAGCTTATGACGTATAACGTTAAATACTATCACCTTGTAACGTATAACGTTATATACTATTACCTTATAACGGATAACGTTATATACCATTACCTTATAACGTACAACGTTATATACTATTAGCTTATAACGTACAACGTTATATAGTATTAGCTTATGACGTATAACGTTAAATACTATCACCTTGTAACGTATAACGTTATATACTATTACCTTATAACGTATAACGTTACATACTATTAACTTGTAACGTATAACGTTATATACTATTACCTTATAACGTATAACGTTATATACTATTACCTTATAACGTATAACGTTATATACTATTAGCTTATAACGTATGACGTTATATAGTATTAGCTTATGACGTACATCGTTAAATACTATTACCTTATAACGTATAACGTTATATACTATTAGCTTATAACGTATAATGTTATATAGTATTAGCTTATGACGTATAACGTTAAATACTATTACCTTATTACGTATAACGTTATATAGTAGTACGGTATAACGTATAACGTTATATACTATTAGCTTATAACGTACAACGTTATATAGTATTAGCTTATGACGTATAACGTTAAATACTATCACCTTGTAACGTATAACGTTATATACTATTACCTTATAACGGATAACGTTATATACCATTACCTTATAACGTACAACGTTATATACTATTACCTTATAACGTATGACGTTATATAGTAGTACGGTATAACGTATAACGTTATATACTATGACCTTATAACGGATAACGTTATATACCATTACCTTATAACGTACAACGTTATATACCATTACCTTATAACGTACAACGTTATATACTATTAGCTTATAACGTACAACGTTATATAGTATTAGCTTATGACGTATAACGTTAAATACTATCACCTTGTAACGTATAACGTTATATACTATTACCTTATAACGGATAACTTTATATACCATTACCTTATAACGTACAACGTTATATACTATTAGCTTATAACGTACAACGTTATATAGTATTAGCTTATGACGTATAACGTTAAATACTATCATCCTGTAACGTATAACGTTATATACTATTACCTTATAACGTATAACGTTACATACTATTAACTTGTAACGTATAACGTTACATACTATTACCTTATAACGTATAACGTTATATACTATTACCTTATAACGTATAACGTTATATACTATTAGCTTATAACGAATACCGTTATATACTATTACCTTATAACGTATAACGTTATATACTATTACCTTATAACGTATAACGTTATATACTATCAGCTTATAACGTATAACGTTATATAGTATTAGCTTATGACGTATAACGTTATATACTATTAGCTTATAACGTATAACGTTATATAGTATTAGCTTATGAGGTACAACGTTAAATACTATTACCTTATAACGTATAACGTTATATACTCTTAGCTTATAACGTATAACGTTATATAGTATTAGCTTATGACGTATAACGTTAAATACTATTACCTTATAACGTATAACGTTATATACTATTAGCTTATGACGTACAACGTTAAATACTATTACCTTATAACGTATAACGTCATACAGTATTAGCTTATGACGTATGACGTTAAATACTATTACCTTATAACGTATAACGTTATATACTATTAGCTTATAACGTATAACGTTGTATAGTATTACCCTATAACGTATAACGTTATATACTGTTACCTTATAACGTATAACGTTATATACTATTACCTTATAACGTATAACGTTATATACTATTAGCTTATAACGTATAACGTTATATACGATTGCCTTATAACGTATGACGTTATATAGTAGTACGGTATAACGTATAACGTTATATACTATTAGCTTATAACGTATGACGTTATATAGTATTAGCTTATGACGTACAACGTTAAATACTATTACCTTATAACGTATAACGTTATATACTATTACCTTATAACGTATAACGTTAAATACTATTACCTTATAACGTATAACGTTATATACTATTAGCTTATAATGCATAACGTTATATACTATTAGCTTATAATGCATAACGTTATATACTGTTACCTTATATCGTATAACGTTATATACCATTACCTTATAACGTACAACGTTATATACCATTACCTTATAACGTACAACCTTTATATACTATTAGCTTATAACGTACAACGTTATATAGTATTAGCTTATGACGTATAACGTTAAATACTATCACCTTGTAACGTATAACGTTATATACTATTACCTTATAACGGATAACGTTATATACTATTACCTTATAACGTATAACGTTATATACTATTACCTTATAAAGTATAACGTTATATACTATTAGCTTATAACGTATAACGTTATATACTATTAGCTTATAACGTATAACGTTGTATACTATTAGCTTATAACGTATAACGTTATATACTATTAGCTTCTAACGTATAACGTTATATACTATTACCTTATAACGTATGACGTTATATAGTATTACGGTATAACGTATAACGTTATGTACTATTACCTTATAACGTATAACGTTATATACCATTACCTTATACCTTTTGACGTTATATACTATTACCTTATAACGTATGACGTTATATAGTATTACGGTGAAATCTATAACGTTATATACTATTACCTTATAACGTATGACGTTAAATAGGATTACCTTATAACGTATAACGTTATATACTATTAGCTTATAACGTATAACGTTATATACCAATACCTTATAACGTATAACGTTACATACAATTATCTTATAACGTTTGACGTTATATACTATTACCTTATAACGTATAACGTTATATACTATTACCTAATAACGTATAACGTTATATACTATTAGCTTATAACGTATAACGTTATATAGTATTAGCTTATGACGTATAACGTTAAATACTATTACCTTATAACGTAAAACGTTATATTCTATTAGCTTATGACGTACAACGTTAAATACTATTACCTTATAACGTATAACGTTATATACTATTAGCTTATGACGTACAACGTTAAATACTATTACCTTATAACGTATAACGTTATATACTATTAGCTTATAACGTATAATGTTATATAGTATTAGCTTATGACGTATAACGTTAAATACTATTACCTTATTTCGTATAACGTTATATACTATTACCTTATAACGTATGACGTTATATAGTATTACGGTATATCGTATAACGTTATATACTATTACCTTATAACGTATGACGTTATATAGTATTACGGTATAACGTATATCGTTATATACTATTACCTTATAAAGTATAACGTTATATAGTATTAGCTTATAACGTATAACGTTATATACTATTACCTTATAACGTATAACGTTATATACTATTAGCTTATAACGTATAACGTTATATACTATTACCTTATAACGTATGACGTTATATAGTAGTACGGTATAACGTATAACGTTATATACTATTACCTTATAACGGATAACGTTATATACCATTACCTTATAACGTACAACGTTATATACCATTACCTTATAACGTACAACGTTATATACTATTAGCTTATAACGTACAACGTTATATAGTATTAGCTTATGACGTATAACGTTAAATACTATCACCTTGTAACGTATAACGTTATATACTATTACCTTATAACGGATAACGTTATATACCATTACCTTATAACGTACAACGTTATATACTATTAGCTTATAACGTACAACGTTATATAGTATTAGCTTATGACGTATAACGTTAAATACTATCACCTTGTAACGTATAACGTTATATACTATTACCTTATAACGTATAACGTTACATATTATTAACTTGTAACGTATAACGTTATATACTATTACCTTATAACGTATAACGTTATATACTATTACCTTATAACGTATAACGTTATATACTATTAGCTTATAACGTATGACGTTATATAGTATTAGCTTATGACGTACATCGTTAAATACTATTACCTTATAACGTATAACGTTATATACTATTAGCTTATAACGTATAATGTTATATAGTATTAGCTTATGACGTATAACGTTAAATACTATTACCTTATTACGTATAACGTTATATACTATTACCTTATAACGTATGACGTTATATAGTATTACGGTATATCGTATAACGTTATATACTATTACCTTATAACTTATAACGTTACATACTATTAACATGTAACGTATAACGTTATATACTATTACCTTATAACGTATAACGTTATATACTATTACCTTATAACGTATAACGTTAAATACTATTACCTTATAACGTATAACGTTATATACTATTAGCTTATAATGCATAACGTTATATACTATTACCTTATAACGTATAACGTTAAATACTATTACCTTATAACGTATAACGTTATATACTATTACCTTATAACGTATAACGTTATATACTATTACCTTATAACGTATAACGTTATATACTATTAGCTTATAACGTATAACGTTATATACCAATACCTTATAACGTATAACGTTACATACAATTATCTTATATCGTTTGACGTTATATACTATTACCTTATAACGTATAACGTTATATACTATTAGCTTATAACGTATAACGTTATATACTATTACCTTATAACGTATAACGTTATATACTATTACCTTATAAAGTATAACGTTATATACTATTAGCTTATAACGTATAACGTTATATACTATTAGCTTATAACGTATAACGTTGTATACTATTAGCTTATAACGTATAACGTTATATACTATTAGCTTCTAACATATAACGTTATATACTATTACCTTATAACGTATGACGTTATATAGTATTACGGTATAACGTATAACGTTATGTACTATTACCTTATAACGTATAACGTTATATACCATTACCTTATAACTTTTGACGTTATATACTATTACCTTATAACGTATGACGTTATATAGTAGTACGGTATAACGTATAACGTTATATACTATGACCTTATAACGGATAACGTTATATACCATTACCTTATAACGTACAACGTTATATACCATTACCTTATAACGTACAACGTTATATACTATTAGCTTATAACGTACAACGTTATATAGTATTAGCTTATGACGTATAACGTTAAATACTATCACCTTGTAACGTATAACGTTATATACTATTACCTTATAACGGATAACGTTATATACTATTACCTTATAACGTATGACGTTATATAGTATTACGGTATAACGTATAACGTTATGTACTATTACCTTATAACGTATAACGTTATATACCATTACCTTATACCTTTTGACGTTATATACTATTACCTTATAACGTATGACGTTATATAGTATTACGGTGAAATGTATAACGTTATATACTATTACCTTATAACGTATGACGTAAAATAGGATTACCTTATAACGTATAACGTTATATACTATTAGCTTATAACGTATAACGTTATATACCAATACCTTATAACGTATAACGTTACATACAATTATCTTATAACGTTTGACGTTATATACTATTACCTTATAACGTATAACGTTATATACTATTACCTAATAACGTATAACGTTATATACTATTAGCTTATAACGTATAACGTTATATAGTATTAGCTTATGACGTATAACGTTAAATACTATTACCTTATAACGTAAAACGTTATATTCTATTAGCTTATGACGTACAACGTTAAATACTATTACCTTATAACGTATAACGTTATATACTATTAGCTTATGACGTACAACGTTAAATACTATTACCTTATAACGTATAACGTTATATACTATTAGCTTATAACGTATAATGTTATATAGAATTAGCTTATGACGTATAACGTTAAATACTATTACCTTATTTCGTATAACGTTATATACTATTACCTTATAACGTATGACGTTATATAGTATTACGGTATATCGTATAACGTTATATACTATTACCTTATAACGTATAACGTTACATACTATTAACTTGTAACGTATAACGTTATATACTATTACCTTATAACGTATAACGTTATATACTATTACCTTATAACGTATAACGTTAAATACTATTACCTTATAACGTATAACGTTATATACTATTAGCTTATAATGCATAACGTTATATACTATTAGCTTATAATGCATAACGTTATATACTGTTACCTTATATCGTATAACGTTATACAGTATTAGCTTTTGACGTATGACCTTGAATACTATTACCTTATAACGTATATCGTTATATACTATTACCTTATAAAGTATAACGTTATATAGTATTAGCTTATAACGTATAACGTTATATACTATTACCTTATAACGTATAACGTTATATACTATTAGCTTATAACGTATAACGTTATATACTATTACCTTATAACGTATGACGTTATATAGTAGTACGGTATAACGTATAACGTTATATACTATTACCTTATAACGGATAACGTTATATACCATTACCTTATAACGTACAACGTTATATACCATTACCTTATAACGTACAACGTTATATACTATTAGCTTATAACGTACAACGTTATATAGTATTAGCTTATGACGTATAACGTTAAATACTATCACCTTGTAACGTATAACGTTATATACTATTACCTTATAACGGATAACGTTATATACCATTACCTTATAACGTACAACGTTATATACTATTAGCTTATAACGTACAACGTTATATAGTATTAGCTTATGACGTATAACGTTAAATACTATCACCTTGTAACGTATAACGTTATATACTATTACCTTATAACGTATAACGTTACATACTATTAACTTGTAACGTATAACGTTATATACTATTACCTTATAACGTATAACGTTATATACTATTACCTTATAACGTATAACGTTATATACTATTAGCTTATAACGTATGACGTTATATAGTATTAGCTTATGACGTACATCGTTAAATACTATTACCTTATAACGTATAACGTTATATACTATTAGCTTATAACGTATAATGTTATATAGTATTAGCTTATGACGTATAACGTTAAATACTATTACCTTATTACGTATAACGTTATATACTATTACCTTATAACGTATGACGTTATATAGTATTACGGTATATCGTATAACGTTATATACTATTACCTTATAACTTATAACGTTACATACTATTAACATGTAACGTATAACGTTATATACTATTACCTTATAACGTATAACGTTATATACTATTACCTTATAACGTATAACGTTAAATACTATTACCTTATAACGTATAACGTTATATACTATTAGCTTATAATGCATAACGTTATATACTATTACCTTATAACGTATAACGTTAAATACTATTACCTTATAACGTATAACGTTATATACTATTACCTTATAACGTATAACGTTATATACTATTACCTTATAACGTATAACGTTATATACTATTAGCTTATAACGTATAACGTTATATACCAATACCTTATAACGTATAACGTTACATACAATTATCTTATATCGTTTGACGTTATATACTATTACCTTATAACGTATAACGTTATATACTATTAGCTTATAACGTATAACGTTATATACTATTACCTTATAACGTATAACGTTATATACTATTACCTTATAAAGTATAACGTTATATACTATTAGCTTATAACGTATAACGTTATATACTATTAGCTTATAACGTATAACGTTGTATACTATTAGCTTATAACGTATAACGTTATATACTATTAGCTTCTAACGTATAACGTTATATACTATTACCTTATAACGTATGACGTTATATAGTATTACGGTATAACGTATAACGTTATGTACTATTACCTTATAACGTATAACGTTATATACCATTACCTTATAACTTTTGACGTTATATACTATTACCTTATAACGTATGACGTTATATAGTATTACGGTGAAATGTATAACGTTATATACTATTACCTTATAACGTATGACGTTAAATAGGATTACCTTATAACGTATAACGTTATATACTATTAGCTTATAACGTATAACGTTATATACCAATACCTTATAACGTATAACGTTACATACAATTATCTTATAACGTTTGACGTTATATACTATTACCTAATAACGTATAACGTTATATACTATTAGCTTATAACGTATAACGTTATAAACTATTAGCTTATAACGTATAACGTTATATAGTATTAGCTTATGACGTATAACGTTAAATACTATTACCTTATAACGTATAACGTTATATACTATTAGCTTATGACGTACAACGTTAAATACTATTACCTTATAACGTATAACGTTATATACTATTAGCTTATAACGTATAACGTTATATAGTATTAGCTTATGACGTATAACGTTAAATACTATTACCTTATAACGTATAACGTTATATACTATTAGCTTATGACGTACAACGTTAAATACTATTACCTTATAACGTATAACGTCATACAGTATTAGCTTATGACGTATGACGTTAAATACTATTACCTTATAACGTATAACGTTATATACTATTAGCTTATAACGTATAACGTTATATACTGTCACCTTATAACGTATAACGTTATATACTATTACCTTATAACGTAAAACGTTATATACTATTAGCTTATAACGTATAACGTTATATACTATTACCTTATAACATATGACGTTATATAGTAGTACGGTATAACCTATAACGTTTTATACTATTACCTTATAACGGATAACGCTATATACCATTACCTTATAACGTATAACGTTATATACTATTACCTTATAACGTACAACGTTATATATTTATTAGCTTATGACGTATAACGTTAAATACTATTACCTTGTAACGTATAACGTTATATACTATTACCTTATAACGTATAACGTTACATACTATTACCTTGTAACATATAACGTTATATACTATTACCTTATAACGTATGATGTTATATAGTATTACGGTATATCGTATAACGTTATATACTATTACCTTATAACGTATAACGTTATATACTATTACCTTATAACGTATGACGTTATATATTATTACGGTGAAATGTATAACGTTATATAATATTACCTTATAACGTATGACGTTATATAGTATTACGGTATAACGTATAACGTTATATACTATTACCTTATAACGTATACCGTTATATACTATTACCTTATAACGTATATCGTTACGTACTATTACCTTGTAACGTATAACGTTATATACTATTACCTTATAACGTATAAAGTTACATACTATTACCTTGTAACGTATAACGTTATATACTATTACCTTATAACGTATGATGTTATATAGTATTACGGTATATCGTATAACGTTATATAGTATTACCCTATAACGTATAACGTTATATACTGTTACCTTATAACGTATAACGTTATATACTATTACCTTATAACGTATAACGTTATATACTATTAGCTTATAACGTATAACGTTATATACTATTACCTTATAACGTATGACGTTATATAGTAGTACGGTATAACGTATAACGTTATATACTATTACCTTATAACGGATAACGTTATATACCATTACCTTATAACGTACAACGTTATATACTATTAGCTTATGACGTATAACGTTAAATACTATTACCTTATAACGTATAACGTTATATACTATTAGCTTATGACGTACAACGTTAAATACTATTACCTTATAACGTATAACGTCATACAGTATTAGCTTATGACGTATGACGTTAAATACTATTACCTTATAACGTATAACGTTATATACTATTAGCTTATAACGTATAACGTTATATACTGTCACCTTATAACGTATAACGTTATATACTATTACCTTATAACGTAAAACGTTATATACTATTAGCTTATAACGTATAACGTTATATACTATTACCTTATAACATATGACGTTATATAGTAGTACGGTATAACGTATAACGTTTTATACTATTACCTTATAACGGATAACGCTATATACCATTACCTTATAACGTATAACGTTATATACTATTACCTTATAACGTACAACGTTATATAGTATTAGCTTATGACGTATAACGTTAAATACTATTACCTTGTAACGTATAACGTTATATACTATTACCTTATAACGTATAACGTTACATACTATTACCTTGTAACATATAACGTTATATACTATTACCTTATAACGTATGATGTTATATAGTATTACGGTATATCGTATAACGTTATATACTATTACCTTATAACGTATAACGTTATATACTATTACCTTATAACGTATGACGTTATATATTATTACGGTGAAATGTATAACGTTATATAATATTACCTTATAACGTATGACGTTATATAGTATTACGGTATAACGTATAACGTTATATACTATTACCTTATAACGTATACCGTTATATACTATTACCTTATAACGTATATCGTTACATACTATTACCTTGTAACGTATAACGTTATATACTATTACCTTATAACGTATAAAGTTACATACTATTACCTTGTAACGTATAACGTTATATACTAGTACCTTATAACGTATGATGTTATATAGTATTACGGTATATCGTATAACGTTATATAGTATTACCCTATAACGTATAACGTTATATACTGTTACCTTATAACGTATAACGTTATATACTATTACCTTATAACGTATAACGTTATATACTATTAGCTTATAACGTATAACGTTATATACTATTACCTTATAACGTATGACGTTATATAGTAGTACGGTATAACGTATAACGTTATATACTATTACCTTATAACGGATAACGTTATATACCATTACCTTATAACGTACAACGTTATATACTATTAGTTTATAACGTACAACGTTATATAGTATTAGCTTATGACGTATAACGTTAAATACTATCACCTTGTAACGCATAACGTTATATACTATTACCTTATAACGTATAACGTTACATACTATTAACTTGTAACGTATAACGTTACATACTATTACCTTATAACGTATAACGTTATATACTATTACCTTATAACGTATAACGTTATATACTATTAGCTTATAACGTATGACGTTATATAGTATTAGCTTATGACGTACAACGTTAAATACTATTACCTTATAACGTATAACGTTATATACTATTAGCTTATAACGTATAATGTTATATAGTATTAGCTTATGACGTATAACGTTAAATACTATTACCTTATTACGTATAACGTTATATACTATTACCTTATAACGTATGACGTTATATAGTAATACGGTATAACGTATAACGTTATATAGTAATACGGTATAACGTATAACGTTATATACTATTACCTTATAAAGTATAACTTTATATACTATCAGCTTATAACGTATAACGTTATATACTATTAGCTTATAACGTATAACGTTATATAGCATTACCTTATAACGTATAACGTTATATACTATTACCTTATAACGTATGACGTTATATAGTATTACGGTGAAATGTATAACGTTATATAATATTACCTTATAACGTATGACGTTATATAGTATTACGGTATAACGTATAACGTTATATACTATTACCTGATAACGTATACCGTTATATACTATTACCTTATAACGTATATCGTTACATACTATTACCTTGTAACGTATAACGTTATATACTATTACCTTATAACGTATAAAGTTACATACTATTACCTTGTAACGTATAACGTAATATAATATTACCTTATAACGTATGATGTTATATAGTATTACGGTATATCGTATAACGTTATATAGTATTACCCTATAACGTATAACGTTATATACTGTTACCTTATAACGTATAACGTTATATACTATTACCTTATAACGTATAACGTTATATACTATTAGCTTATAACGTAGAACGTTATATACTATTACCTTATAACGTATGACGTTATATAGTAGTACGGTATAACGTATAACGTTATATACTATTACCTTATAACGGATAACGTTATATACCATTACCTTATAACGTACAACGTTATATACTATTAGTTTATAACGTACAACGTTATATAGTATTAGCTTATGACGTATAACGTTAAATACTATCACCTTGTAACGTATAACGTTATATACTATTACCTTATAACGTATAACGTTACATACTATTAACTTGTAACGTATAACGTTACATACTATTACCTTATAACGTATAACGTTATATACTATTACCTTATAACGTATAACGTTATATATTATTAGCTTATAACGTATGACGTTATATAGTATTAGCTTATGACGTACAACGTTAAATACTATTACCTTATAACGTATAACGTTATATACTATTAGCTTATAACGTATAATGTTATATAGTATTAGCTTATGACGTATAACGTTAAATACTATTACCTTATTACGTATAACGTTATATACTATTACCTTATAACGTATAACGTTATATACTATTACCTTATAACGTATAACGATATATAGTATTAGCTTATGACGTACAACGTTAAATACTATTAACTTATAACGTATAACGTTATATACTATTAGCTTATAACGTATAATGTTATATAGTATTAGCTTATGACGTATAACGTTAAATACTATAACCTTATTACGTATAACGTTATATACTATTAGCTTATAACGTATAACGTTATATATTATTACCTTATAAAGTATAACGTTATATACTATTAGCTTATAACGTATAACGATATATACTATTACCTTATAACGTATAACGTTATATACTATTACCTTATAACGTATGACGTTATATAGTATTACGGTATATCGTATAACGTTATATACTATTACCTTATAACGTATAACGTTATATACTATTACCTTATAACGTATAACGTTATATACTATTAGCTTATAACGTATGACGTTATATAGTAATACGGTATAACGTATAACGTTATATACTATTACCTAATAACGTATAACGATATATAGTATTAGCTTATGACGTACAACGTTAAATACTATTAACTTATAACGTATAACGTTATATACTATTAGCTTATAACGTATAATGTTATATAGTATTAGCTTATGACGTATAACGTTAAATACTATAACCTTATTACGTATAACGTTATATACTATTAGCTTATAACGTATAACGTTATATATTATTACCTTATAAAGTATAACGTTATATACTATTAGCTTATAACGTATAACGATATATACTATTACCTTATAACGTATAACGTTATATACTATTACCTTATAACGTATGACGTTATATAGTATTACGGTATATCGTATAACGTTATATACTATTACCTTATAACGTATAACGTTATATACTATTACCTTATAACGTATAACGTTATATACTATTAGCTTATAACGTATGACGTTATATAGTAATACGGTATAACGTATAACGTTATATACTATTACCTAATAACGTATAACGTTATATACTATTACCTTATAACGTATAACGTTATATACTATTACCTTATAACGTATAACGTTATATACTATTAGCTTATAACGTATAATGTTATATAGTATTAGCTTATGACGCACAACGTTAAATATTATTACCTTATAACGTATAACGTTATATACTATTAGCTTATAACGTATAACGTTATATAGTACTAGCTTATGACGTATAACGTTAAATACTATTACCTTATAATGTATAACGTTATATACTATTAGCTTATGACGTATAACGTTATATACCATTACCTTATAACGTATAACGTTATACAGTATTAGCTTATGACGTATGACGTACAATACTATTACCTTATAACGTATAACGTTATATACTATTACCTTATAACGTATAACGTTATATACTATTAGCTTATAACGTATAACGTTATATAGTATTACGGTATAACGTATAACGTTATATACTATTACCTTATAACGTATACAGTTATATACTATTACCTTATAACGTATAACGTTATATACTATTACCTTGTAACGAATAACGTTATATACTATTACCTTATAACGTATGACGTTATATAGTATTACGGTATATCGTATAACGTTATATACTATTACCTTATAACGTATAACGTTATATACTATTAGCTTATAACGTATGACGTTATATAGTAATACGGTATAACGTATAACGTTATATACTATTACCTTATAACGTATAACGTTATATACTATTACCTTATAACGTATAACGTTATATACTATTAGCTTATAACGTATGACGTTATATAGTATTAGCTTATGACGTACAACGTTAAATACTATTACCTTATAACGTATAACGTTACATAGTACTACCTTATAACGTATAACGTTATATACTATTACCTTATAACGTATAACGTTATATACTATTAGCTTATAACGTATAACGTTATATACTATTACCTTATAACGTATAACGTTATATACTATTACCTTATAACGTATGACGTTATATAGTATTACGGTATAACGTATAACGTTATGTACTATTACCTTATAACGTATAACGTTATATACCATTACCTTATAACGTTTGACGTTATATACTAATACCTTATAACGTATAACGTTATATAGTATTAGCTTATGACGTACAACGTTAAATACTATTACCTTATAACGTATAACGTTATACAGTATTAGCTTATGACGTATGACGTTAAATACAATTACCTTATAACGTATAACGTTATATATCATTACCTTATAACGTATAACGTTATATAGTATTAGCTTATGACGTATAACGTTATATACTATTACCTTATAACATATGACGTTATATAGTAGTACGGTATAACGTATAACGTTTTATACTATTACCTTATAACGGATAACGTCATACAGTATTAGCTTATGACGTATGACGTTAAATACTATTACCTTATAACGTATAACGTTATATACTATTAGCTTATAACGTATAACGATATATACTATTACCTTATAACGTATAACGTTATATACTATTACCTTATAACGTATGACGTTATATAGTATTACGGTATATCGTATAACGTTATATACTATTACCTTATAACGTATAACGTTATATACTATTACCTTATAACGTATAACGTTATATACTATTAGCTTATGACGTACAACGTTAAATACTATTACCTTATAACGTATAACGTCATACAGTATTAGCTTATGACGTATGACGTTAAATACTATTACCTTATAACGTATAACGTTATATACTATTAGCTTATAACGTATAACGTTATATACTGTCACCTTATAACGTATAACGTTATATACTATTACCTTATAACGTAAAACGTTATATACTATTAGCTTATAACGTATAACGTTATATACTATTACCTTATAACATATGACGTTATATAGTAGTACGGTATAACGTATAACGTTTTATACTATTACCTTATAACGGATAACGCTATATACCATTACCTTATAACGTATAACGTTATATACTATTACCTTATAACGTACAACGTTATATAGTATTAGCTTATGACGTATAACGTTAAATACTATTACCTTGTAACGTATAACGTTATATACTATTACCTTATAACGTATAACGTTACATACTATTACCTTGTAACATATAACGTTATATACTATTACCTTATAACGTATGATGTTATATAGTATTACGGTATATCGTATAACGTTATATACTATTACCTTATAACGTATAACGTTATATACTATTACCTTATAACGTATGACGTTATATATTATTACGGTGAAATGTATAACGTTATATAATATTACCTTATAACGTATGACGTTATATAGTATTACGGTATAACGTATAACGTTATATACTATTACCTTATAACGTATACCGTTATATACTATTACCTTATAACGTATATCGTTACATACTATTACCTTGTAACGTATAACGTTATATACTATTACCTTATAACGTATAAAGTTACATACTATTACCTTGTAACGTATAACGTTATATACTAGTACCTTATAACGTATGATGTTATATAGTATTACGGTATATCGTATAACGTTATATAGTATTACCCTATAACGTATAACGTTATATACTGTTACCTTATAACGTATAACGTTATATACTATTACCTTATAACGTATAACGTTATATACTATTAGCTTATAACGTATAACGTTATATACTATTACCTTATAACGTATGACGTTATATAGTAGTACGGTATAACGTATAACGTTATATACTATTACCTTATAACGGATAACGTTATATACCATTACCTTATAACGTACAACGTTATATACTATTAGTTTATAACGTACAACGTTATATAGTATTAGCTTATGACGTATAACGTTAAATACTATCACCTTGTAACGCATAACGTTATATACTATTACCTTATAACGTATAACGTTACATACTATTAACTTGTAACGTATAACGTTACATACTATTACCTTATAACGTATAACGTTATATACTATTACCTTATAACGTATAACGTTATATACTATTAGCTTATAACGTATGACGTTATATAGTATTAGCTTATGACGTACAACGTTAAATACTATTACCTTATAACGTATAACGTTATATACTATTAGCTTATAACGTATAATGTTATATAGTATTAGCTTATGACGTATAACGTTAAATACTATTACCTTATTACGTATAACGTTATATACTATTACCTTATAACGTATGACGTTATATAGTAATACGGTATAACGTATAACGTTATATAGTAATACGGTATAACGTATAACGTTATATACTATTACCTTATAAAGTATAACTTTATATACTATCAGCTTATAACGTATAACGTTATATACTATTAGCTTATAACGTATAACGTTATATAGCATTACCTTATAACGTATAACGTTATATACTATTACCTTATAACGTATGACGTTATATAGTATTACGGTGAAATGTATAACGTTATATAATATTACCTTATAACGTATGACGTTATATAGTATTACGGTATAACGTATAACGTTATATACTATTACCTGATAACGTATACCGTTATATACTATTACCTTATAACGTATATCGTTACATACTATTACCTTGTAACGTATAACGTTATATACTATTACCTTATAACGTATAAAGTTACATACTATTACCTTGTAACGTATAACGTAATATAATATTACCTTATAACGTATGATGTTATATAGTATTACGGTATATCGTATAACGTTATATAGTATTACCCTATAACGTATAACGTTATATACTGTTACCTTATAACGTATAACGTTATATACTATTACCTTATAACGTATAACGTTATATACTATTAGCTTATAACGTAGAACGTTATATACTATTACCTTATAACGTATGACGTTATATAGTAGTACGGTATAACGTATAACGTTATATACTATTACCTTATAACGGATAACGTTATATACCATTACCTTATAACGTACAACGTTATATACTATTAGTTTATAACGTACAACGTTATATAGTATTAGCTTATGACGTATAACGTTAAATACTATCACCTTGTAACGTATAACGTTATATACTATTACCTTATAACGTATAACGTTACATACTATTAACTTGTAACGTATAACGTTACATACTATTACCTTATAACGTATAACGTTATATACTATTACCTTATAACGTATAACGTTATATATTATTAGCTTATAACGTATGACGTTATATAGTATTAGCTTATGACGTACAACGTTAAATACTATTACCTTATAACGTATAACGTTATATACTATTAGCTTATAACGTATAATGTTATATAGTATTAGCTTATGACGTATAACGTTAAATACTATTACCTTATTACGTATAACGTTATATACTATTACCTTATAACGTATAACGTTATATACTATTACCTTATAACGTATAACGATATATAGTATTAGCTTATGACGTACAACGTTAAATACTATTAACTTATAACGTATAACGTTATATACTATTAGCTTATAACGTATAATGTTATATAGTATTAGCTTATGACGTATAACGTTAAATACTATAACCTTATTACGTATAACGTTATATACTATTAGCTTATAACGTATAACGTTATATATTATTACCTTATAAAGTATAACGTTATATACTATTAGCTTATAACGTATAACGATATATACTATTACCTTATAACGTATAACGTTATATACTATTACCTTATAACGTATGACGTTATATAGTATTACGGTATATCGTATAACGTTATATACTATTACCTTATAACGTATAACGTTATATACTATTACCTTATAACGTATAACGTTATATACTATTAGCTTATAACGTATGACGTTATATAGTAATACGGTATAACGTATAACGTTATATACTATTACCTAATAACGTATAACGATATATAGTATTAGCTTATGACGTACAACGTTAGATACTATTAACTTATAACGTATAACGTTATATACTATTAGCTTATAACGTATAATGTTATATAGTATTAGCTTATGACGTATAACGTTAAATACTATAACCTTATTACGTATAACGTTATATACTATTAGCTTATAACGTATAACGTTATATATTATTACCTTATAAAGTATAACGTTATATACTATTAGCTTATAACGTATAACGATATATACTATTACCTTATAACGTATAACGTTATATACTATTACCTTATAACGTATGACGTTATATAGTATTACGGTATATCGTATAACGTTATATACTATTACCTTATAACGTATAACGTTATATACTATTACCTTATAACGTATAACGTTATATACTATTAGCTTATAACGTATGACGTTATATAGTAATACGGTATAACGTATAACGTTATATACTATTACCTAATAACGTATAACGTTATATACTATTACCTTATAACGTATAACGTTATATACTATTACCTTATAACGTATAACGTTATATACTATTAGCTTATAACGTATAATGTTATATAGTATTAGCTTATGACGCACAACGTTAAATATTATTACCTTATAACGTATAACGTTATATACTATTAGCTTATAACGTATAACGTTATATAGTACTAGCTTATGACGTATAACGTTAAATACTATTACCTTATAATGTATAACGTTATATACTATTAGCTTATGACGTATAACGTTATATACCATTACCTTATAACGTATAACGTTATACAGTATTAGCTTATGACGTATGACGTACAATACTATTACCTTATAACGTATAACGTTATATACTATTACCTTATAACGTATAACGTTATATACTATTAGCTTATAACGTATAACGTTATATAGTATTACGGTATAACGTATAACGTTATATACTATTACCTTATAACGTATACAGTTATATACTATTACCTTATAACGTATAACGTTATATACTATTACCTTGTAACGAATAACGTTATATACTATTACCTTATAACGTATGACGTTATATAGTATTACGGTATATCGTATAACGTTATATACTATTACCTTATAACGTATAACGTTATATACTATTAGCTTATAACGTATGACGTTATATAGTAATACGGTATAACGTATAACGTTATATACTATTACCTTATAACGTATAACGTTATATACTATTACCTTATAACGTATAACGTTATATACTATTAGCTTATAACGTATGACGTTATATAGTATTAGCTTATGACGTACAACGTTAAATACTATTACCTTATAACGTATAACGTTACATAGTACTACCTTATAACGTATAACGTTATATACTATTACCTTATAACGTATAACGTTATATACTATTAGCTTATAACGTATAACGTTATATACTATTACCTTATAACGTATAACGTTATATACTATTACCTTATAACGTATGACGTTATATAGTATTACGGTATAACGTATAACGTTATGTACTATTACCTTATAACGTATAACGTTATATACCATTACCTTATAACGTTTGACGTTATATACTAATACCTTATCACGTATAACGTTATATGGTATTAGCTTATGACGTACAACGTTAAATACTATTACCTTATAACGTATAACGTTATACAGTATTAGCTTATGACGTATGACGTTAAATACAATTACCTTATAACGTATAACGTTATATATCATTACCTTATAACGTATAACGTTATATAGTATTAGCTTATGACGTATAACGTTAAATACTATTACTTTATAACGTATAACGTTATATACTATTAGCTTACAACGTATAACGTTATATACCACTACCTTATAACGTTTGACGTTATATACTATTACCTTATAACGTATAACGTTATATAGTATTAGCTTATGACGTACAACGTTAAATACTATTACCTTATAACGTATAACGTTATATACCATTACCTTATAACGTTTGACGTTACATAGTATTACGGTATATCGTATAACGTTATATACTATTACCTTATAACGTATAACGTTATATACTATTACCTTATAACGTATAACGTTATATACTATTACCTTATAACGTATAACGTTATATACTATTAGCTTATAACGTATAATGTTATATAGTATTAGCTTATGACGCACAACGTTAAATATTATTACCTTATAACGTATGACGTTATATACTATTAGCTGAGAACGTATAACGTTATATACCAATACCTTATAACGTTTGACGTTATATACTATTACCTTATAACGTATAACGTTATACAGTATTAGCTTATGACGTATGACGTTAAATACTATTACCTTATAACGTATAACGTTATATAGTATTAGCTTATGACGCACAACGTTAAATATTATTACCTTATAACGTATAACGTTATATACTATTAGCTTAGAACGTATAGCGTTATATACTATTAGCTTATAACGTATAACGTTATATAGTATTACCTTATAACGTATGACGTTATATAGTAATACGGTATAACGTATAACGTTATATACTATTAGCTTATAACGTATAACGTTATATACTATTAGCTTATAACGTATAACGTTATATAGTGTTACCTTATAACGTATGACGTTATATAGTAATACGGTATAACGTATAACGTTATATACTATTAGCTTATAACGTATAATGTTATATAGTATTAGCTTATGACGCACAACGTTAAATATTATTACCTTATAACGTATGACGTTATATACTATTAGCTGAGAACGTATAACGTTATATACCAATACCTTATAACATTTGACGTTATATACAATTACCTTATAACGTATAACGTTATACAGTATTAGCTTATGACGTATGACGTTAAATACTATTACCTTATAACGTATAACGTTATATAGTATTAGCTTATGACGCACAACGTTAAATATTATTACCTTATAACGTATAACGTTATATACTATTAGCTTAGAACGTATAACGTTATATACTATTAGCTTATAACGTATAACGTTATATACTAATACCTTATAACGTATAACGTTATGTAGTATTAGCTTATGACGTACAACGTTAAATACTATTACCTTATAACGTATAACGTTATATACTATTACCTTATAGCGTATGACGTTATATAGTATTGCGGTATAACGTATAACGTTATATACTATTACGTTATAACGTATAACGTTATATACTATTACCTTATAATGCATATCGTTATATACTGTTACCTTATAACGTATAACGTTATATAGTATTAGCTTATAACGTATAACGTTAAATACTATTACCTTATAACGTATAACGTTATATACTATTAGCTTATAACGTATAACGTTATATACTATTAGCTTATAACGTATAAAGTTATATACTATTACCTTATAACGTATAACGTTATATACTATTAGCTTATAACGTATAACGTTATATAGTATTAGCTTATGACGTATAACGTTAAATACTATTACCTTATAACGTATAACGTTATATACTATTAGCTTATGACGTATAACGTTATATACCATTACCTTATAACGTATAACGTTATATACTATTACCTTATAACGTATAACGTTAAATACTATTAGCTTATAACGTATAACGTTATATACTATTACCTTATAACGTATGACGTTATATAGTATTACGGTATAACGTATAACGTAACATACTATTACCTTATAACGTATAACGTTATATACTATTACCTTATAACGTATAACGTTACATACTATTACCTTGTAACGTATAACGTTATATACTATTAGCTTATAACGTATAACGTTATATACTATTACCTTATGACGTATAACGCTAAATACTATTACCTTACAACTTATGACGTCATACAGTATTAGCTTATGACGTATGACGTTAAATACTATTACCTTATAACGTATAACGTTATATACTATTATCTTATAACGTATAACGTTAAATACTATTACCTTATTACGTATAACGTTATCTAGTGTTACCTTTTAACGTATGACGTTATATAGTATTACGGTATAACGTATAACGTAACATACTATTACCTTATAACGTATAACGTTATATACTATTACCTTATAACGTATAACGTTACATACTATTACCTTGTAACGTATAACGTTATATACTATTACCTTATAACGTATAAAGTTATATAGTATTAGCTTATGACGTATAACGTTATATAGTATTGGCTTATGACGTACAACGTTAAATACTATTACCTTATATCGTATAACGTTATATACTATTAGCTTATAACGTATAACGTTATATACTATTACCTTATAACGTATAACGTTACAAACTATTAGCTTATAACGTATAACGTTATATACTATTACCTTACAACGTATAACGTTATATAGTATTAGCTTATGACGTACAACGTTAAATACTATTACCTTATAACGTATAACGTTAAATACTATTACCTTATAACGTATAACGTTACATACTATTACCTTGTAACGTATAACGTTATATACTATTACCTTATAACGTATAAAGTTATATAGTATTAGCTTATGACGTATAACGTTATATACCATTACCTTATAACGTATAACGTTATACAGTATTAGCTTATGACGTATGACGTACAATACTATTACCTTATAACGTATAACGTTATATACTATTACCTTATAACGTATAACGTTATATACTATTAGCTTATAACGTATAACGTTATATAGTATTACGGTATAACGTATAACGTTATATACTATTACCTTATAACGTATACAGTTATATACTATTACCTTATAACGTATAACGTTATATACTATTACCTTGTAACGAATAACGTTATATACTATTACCTTATAACGTATGACGTTATATAGTATTACGGTATATCGTATAACGTTATATACTATTACCTTATAACGTATAACGTTATATACTATTAGCTTATAACGTATGACGTTATATAGTAATACGGTATAACGTATAACGTTATATACTATTACCTTATAACGTATAACGTTATATACTATTACCTTATAACGTATAACGTTATATACTATTAGCTTCTAACGTATGACGTTATATAGTATTAGCTTATGACGTACAACGTTAAATACTATTACCTTATAACGTATAACGTTACATAGTACTACCTTATAACGTATAACGTTATATACTATTACCTTATAACGTATAACGTTATATACTATTAGCTTATAACGTATAACGTTATATACTATTACCTTATAACGTATAACGTTATATACTATTACCTTATAACGTATGACGTTATATAGTATTACGGTATAACGTATAACGTTATGTACTATTACCTTATAACGTATAACGTTATATACCATTACCTTATAACGTTTGACGTTATATACTAATACCTTATAACGTATAACGTTATATAGTATTAGCTTATGACGTACAACGTTAAATACTATTACCTTATAACGTATAACGTTATACAGTATTAGCTTATGACGTATGACGTTAAATACAATTACCTTATAACGTATAACGTTATATATCATTACCTTATAACGTATAACGTTATATAGTATTAGCTTATGACGTATAACGTTAAATACTATTACTTTATAACGTATAACGTTATACACTATTAGCTTACAACGTATAACGTTATATACCACTACCTTATAACGTTTGACGTTATATACTAATACCTTATAACGTATAACGTTATATAGTATTAGCTTATGACGTACAACGTTAAATACTATTACCTTATAACGTATAACGTTATATACCATTACCTTATAACGTTTGACGTTACATAGTATTACGGTATATCGTATAACGTTATATACTATTACCTTATAACGTATAACGTTATATACTATTACCTTATAACGTATAACGTTATATACTATTACCTTATAACGTATAACGTTATATACTATTAGCTTATAACGTATAATGTTATATAGTATTAGCTTATGACGCACAACGTTAAATATTATTACCTTATAACGTATGACGTTATATACTATTAGCTGAGAACGTATAACGTTATATACCAATACCTTATAACGTTTGACGTTATATACTATTACCTTATAACGTATAACGTTATACAGTATTAGCTTATGACGTATGACGTTAAATACTATTACCTTATAACGTATAACGTTATATAGTATTAGCTTATGACGCACAACGTTAAATATTATTACCTTATAACGTATAACGTTATATACTATTAGCTTAGAACGTATAGCGTTATATACTATTAGCTTATAACGTATAACGTTATATAGAATTACCTTATAAAGTATAACGTTATATACTACTACAATAACGTATAACGTTTTATACTATTAGCTTATAACGTATAACGTTATATACTATTAGCTTATAACGTATAACGTTATATAGTGTTACCTTATAACGTATGACGTTATATAGTAATACGGTATAACGTATAACGTTATATACTATTAGCTTATAACGTATAATGTTATATAGTATTAGCTTATGACGCACAACGTTAAATATTATTACCTTATAACGTATGACGTTATATACTATTAGCTGAGAACGTATAACGTTATATACCAATACCTTATAACATTTGACGTTATATACTATTACCTTATAACGTATAACGTTATACAGTATTAGCTTATGACGTATGACGTTAAATACTATTACCTTATAACGTATAACGTTATATAGTATTAGCTTATGACGCACAACGTTAAATATTATTACCTTATAACGTATAACGTTATATACTATTAGCTTAGAACGTATAACGTTATATACTATTAGCTTATAACGTATAACGTTATATACTAATACCTTATAACGTATAACGTTATGTAGTATTAGCTTATGACGTACAACGTTAAATACTATTACCTTATAACGTATAACGTTATATACTATTACCTTATAGCGTATGACGTTATATAGTATTGCGGTATAACGTATAACGTTATATACTATTACGTTATAACGTATAACGTTATATACTATTACCTTATAATGCATATCGTTATATACTGTTACCTTATAACGTATAACGTTATATAGTATTAGCTTATAACGTATAACGTTAAATACTATTACCTTATAACGTATAACGTTATATACTATTAGCTTATAACGTATAACGTTATATACTATTAGCTTATAACGTATAAAGTTATATAGTATTACCTTATAACGTATAACGTTATATACTATTAGCTTATAACGTATAACGTTATATAGTATTAGCTTATGACGTATAACGTTAAATACTATTACCTTATAACGTATAACGTTATATACTATTAGCTTATGACGTATAACGTTATATACCATTACCTTATAACGTATAACGTTATATACTATTACCTTATAACGTATAACGTTAAATACTATTAGCTTATAACGTATAACGTTATATACTATTACCTTATAACGTATGACGTTATATAGTATTACGGTATAACGTATAACGTAACATACTATTACCTTATAACGTATAACGTTATATACTATTACCTTATAACGTATAACGTTACATACTATTACCTTGTAACGTATAACGTTATATACTATTAGCTTATAACGTATAACGTTATATACTATTACCTTATGACGTATAACGTTAAATACTATTACCTTACAACTTATGACGTCATACAGTATTAGCTTATGACGTATGACGTTAAATACTATTACCTTATAACGTATAACGTTATATACTATTAGCTTATAACGTATAACGTTAAATACTATTACCTTATTACGTATAACGTTATCTAGTGTTACCTTTTAACGTATGACGTTATATAGTATTACGGTATAACGTATAACGTAACATACTATTACCTTATAACGTATAACGTTATATACTATTACCTTATAACGTATAACGTTACATACTATTACCTTGTAACGTATAACGTTATATACTATTACCTTATAACGTATAAAGTTATATAGTATTAGCTTATGACGTATAACGTTATATAGTATTGGCTTATGACGTACAACGTTAAATACTATTACCTTATATCGTATAACGTTATATACTATTAGCTTATAACGTATAACGTTATATACTATTACCTTATAACGTATAACGTTACAAACTATTAGCTTATAACTTATAACGTTATATACTATTACCTTACAACGTATAACGTTATATAGTATTAGCTTATGACGTACAACGTTAAATACTATTACCTTATAACGTATAACGTTAAATACTATTACCTTATAACGTATAACGTTACATACTATTACCTTGTAACGTATAACGTTATATACTATTACCTTATAACGTATAAAGTTATATAGTATTAGCTTATGACGTATAACGTTATATACCATTACCTTATAACGTATAACGTTATACAGTATTAGCTTATGACGTATGACGTACAATACTATTACCTTATAACGTATAACGTTATATACTATTACCTTATAACGTATAACGTTATATACTATTAGCTTATAACGTATAACGTTATATAGTATTACGGTATAACGTATAACGTTATATACTATTACCTTATAACGTATACAGTTATATACTATTACCTTATAACGTATAACGTTATATACTATTACCTTGTAACGAATAACGTTATATACTATTACCTTATAACGTATGACGTTATATAGTATTACGGTATATCGTATAACGTTATATACTATTACCTTATAACGTATAACGTTATATACTATTAGCTTATAACGTATGACGTTATATAGTAATACGGTATAACGTATAACGTTATATACTATTACCTTATAACGTATGACGTTATATAGTATTACGGTATATCGTATAACGTTAAATACTATTACCTTACAACTTATGACGTCATATAGTATTAGCTTATGACGTATGACGTTAAATACTATTACCTTATAACGTATAACGTTATATACTATTAGCTTATAACGTATAACGTTAAATACTATTACCTTATTACGTATAACGTTATCTAGTGTTACCTTTTAACGTATGACGTTATATAGTATTACGGTATAACGTATAACGTAACATACTATTACCTTATAACGTATAACGTTATATACTATTACCTTATAACGTATAACGTTACATACTATTACCTTGTAACGTATAACGTTATATACTATTACCTTATAACGTATAAAGTTATATAGTATTAGCTTATGACGTATAACGTTATATAGTATTGGCTTATGACGTACAACGTTAAATACTATTACCTTATATCGTATAACGTTATATACTATTAGCTTATAACGTATAACGTTATATACTATTACCTTATAACGTATAACGTTACAAACTATTAGCTTATAACGTATAACGTTATATACTATTACCTTACAACGTATAACGTTATATAGTATTAGCTTATGACGTACAACGTTAAATACTATTACCTTATAACGTATAACGTTAAATACTATTACCTTATAACGTATAACGTTACATACTATTACCTTGTAACGTATAACGTTATATACTATTACCTTATAACGTATAAAGTTATATAGTATTAGCTTATGACGTATAACGTTATATACCATTACCTTATAACGTATAACGTTATACAGTATTAGCTTATGACGTATGACGTACAATACTATTACCTTATAACGTATAACGTTATATACTATTACCTTATAACGTATAACGTTATATACTATTAGCTTATAACGTATAACGTTATATAGTATTACGGTATAACGTATGACGTTATATAGTAATACGGTATAACGTATAACGTTATATACTATTACCTTATAACGTATAACGTTATATACTATTACCTTATAACGTATAACGTTATATACTATTAGCTTATAACGTATGACGTTATATAGTATTAGCTTATGACGTACAACGTTAAATACTATTACCTTATAACGTATAACGTTACATAGTACTACCTTATAACGTATAACGTTATATACTATTACCTTATAACGTATAACGTTATATACTATTAGCTTATAACGTATAACGTTATATACTATTACCTTATAACGTATAACGTTATATACTATTACCTTATAACGTATGACGTTATATAGTATTACGGTATAACGTATAACGTTATGTACTATTACCTTATAACGTATAACGTTATATACCATTACCTTATAACGTTTGACGTTATATACTAATACCTTATAACGTATAACGTTATATAGTATTAGCTTATGACGTACAACGTTAAATACTATTACCTTATAACGTATAACGTTATACAGTATTAGCTTATGACGTATGACGTTAAATACAATTACCTTATAACGTATAACGTTATATATCATTACCTTATAACGTATAACGTTATATAGTATTAGCTTATGACGTATAACGTTAAATACTATTACTTTATAACGTATAACGTTATAATATATTAGCTTACAACGTATAACGTTATATACCACTACCTTATAACGTTTGACGTTATATACTAATACCTTATAACGTATAACGTTATATAGTATTAGCTTATGACGTACAACGTTAAATACTATTACCTTATAACGTATAACGTTATATACCATTACCTTATAACGTTTGACGTTACATAGTATTACGGTATATCGTATAACGTTATATACTATTACCTTATAACGTATAACGTTATATACTATTACCTTATAACGTATAACGTTATATACTATTACCTTATAACGTATAACGTTATATACTATTAGCTTATAACGTATAATGTTATATAGTATTAGCTTATGACGCACAACGTTAAATATTATTACCTTATAACGTATGACGTTATATACTATTAGCTGAGAACGTATAACGTTATATACCAATACCTTATAACGTTTGACGTTATATACTATTACCTTATAACGTATAACGTTATACAGTATTAGCTTATGACGTATGACGTTAAATACTATTACCTTATAACGTATAACGTTATATAGTATTAGCTTATGACGCACAACGTTAAATATTATTACCTTATAACGTATAACGTTATATACTATTAGCTTAGAACGTATAGCGTTATATACTATTAGCTTATAACGTATAACGTTATATAGTATTACCTTATAACGTATGACGTTATATAGTAATACGGTATAACGTATAACGTTATATACTATTAGCTTATAACGTATAACGTTATATACTATTAGCTTATAACGTATAACGTTATATAGTGTTACCTTATAACGTATGACGTTATATAGTAATACGGTATAACGTATAACGTTATATACTATTAGCTTATAACGTATAATGTTATATAGTATTAGCTTATGACGCACAACGTTAAATATTATTACCTTATAACGTATGACGTTATATACTATTAGCTGAGAACGTATAACGTTATATACCAATACCTTATAACATTTGACGTTATATACTATTACCTTATAACGTATAACGTTATACAGTATTAGCTTATGACGTATGACGTTAAATACTATTACCTTATAACGTATAACGTTATATAGTATTAGCTTATGACGCACAACGTTAAATATTATTACCTTATAACGTATAACGTTATATACTATTAGCTTAGAACGTATAACGTTATATACTATTTGCTTATAACGTATAACGTTATATACTAATACCTTATAACGTATAACGTTATGTAGTATTAGCTTATGACGTACAACGTTAAATACTATTACCTTATAACGTATAACGTTATATACTATTACCTTATAGCGTATGACGTTATATAGTATTGCGGTATAACGTATAACGTTATATACTATTACGTTATAACGTATAACGTTATATACTATTACCTTATAATGCATATCGTTATATACTATTACCTTATAACGTATGACGTTATATAGTATTACGGTATAACGTATAACGTAACATACTATTACCTTATAACGTATAACGTTATATACTATTACCTTATAACGTATAACGTTACATACTATTACCTTGTAACGTATAACGTTATATACTATTAGCTTATAACGTATAACGTTATATACTATTACCTTATGACGTATAACGTTAAATACTATTACCTTACAACTTATGACGTCATACAGTATTAGCTTATGACGTATGACGTTAAATACTATTACCTTATAACGTATAACGTTATATACTATTAGCTTATAACGTATAACGTTAAATACTATTACCTTATTACGTATAACGTTATCTAGTGTTACCTTTTAACGTATGACGTTATATAGTATTACGGTATAACGTATAACGTAACATACTATTACCTTATAACGTATAACGTTATATACTATTACCTTATAACGTATAACGTTACATACTATTACCTTGTAACGTATAACGTTATATACTATTACCTTATAACGTATAAAGTTATATAGTATTAGCTTATGACGTATAACGTTATATAGTATTGGCTTATGACGTACAACGTTAAATACTATTACCTTATATCGTATAACGTTATATACTATTAGCTTATAACGTATAACGTTATATACTATTACCTTATAACGTATAACGTTACAAACTATTAGCTTATAACGTATAACGTTATATACTATTACCTTACAACGTATAACGTTATATAGTATTAGCTTATGACGTACAACGTTAAATACTATTACCTTATAACGTATAACGTTAAATACTATTACCTTATAACGTATAACGTTACATACTATTACCTTATAACGTATAAAGTTATATAGTATTAGCTTATGACGTATAACGTTATATACCATTACCTTATAACGTATAACGTTATACAGTATTAGCTTATGACGCACAACGTTAAATATTATTACCTTATAACGTATAACGTTATATACTATTAGCTTAGAACGTATAGCGTTATATACTATTAGCTTATAACGTATAACGTTATATAGTATTACCTTACAACGTATAACGTTATATAGTATTAGCTTATGACGTACAACGTTAAATACTATTACCTTATAACGTATAACGTTAAATACTATTACCTTATAACGTATAACGTTACATACTATTACCTTATAACGTATAAAGTTATACAGTATTAGCTTATGACGTATGACGTTAAATACTATTACCTTATAACGTATAACGTTATATAGTATTAGCTTATGACGCACAACGTTAAATATTATTACCTTATAACGTATAACGTTATATACTATTAGCTTAGAACGTATAGCGTTATATACTATTAGCTTATAACGTATAACGTTATATAGTATTACCTTATAACGTATGACGTTATATAGTAATACGGTATAACGTATAACGTTATATACTATTAGCTTATAACGTATAACGTTATATACTATTAGCTTATAACGTATAACGTTATATAGTGTTACCTTATAACGTATGACGTTATATAGTAATACGGTATAACGTATAACGTTATATACTATTAGCTTATAACGTATAATGTTATATAGTATTAGCTTATGACGCACAACGTTAAATATTATTACCTTATAACGTATGACGTTATATACTATTAGCTGAGAACGTATAACGTTATATACCAATACCTTATAACATTTGACGTTATATACTATTACCTTATAACGTATAACGTTATACAGTATTAGCTTATGACGTATGACGTTAAATACTATTACCTTATAACGTATAACGTTATATAGTATTAGCTTATGACGCACAACGTTAAATATTATTACCTTATAACGTATAACGTTATATACTATTAGCTTAGAACGTATAACGTTATATACTATTAGCTTATAACGTATAACGTTATATACTAATACCTTATAACGTATAACGTTATGTAGTATTAGCTTATGACGTACAACGTTAAATACTATTACCTTATAACGTATAAAGTTACATACTATTACCTTATAGCGTATGACGTTATATAGTATTGCGGTATAACGTATAACGTTATATACTATTACGTTATAACGTATAACGTTATATACTATTACCTTATAATGCATATCGTTATATACTGTTACCTTATAACGTATAACGTTATATAGTATTAGCTTATAACGTATAACGTTAAATACTATTACCTTATAACGTATAACGTTATATACTATTAGCTTATAACGTATAACGTTATATACTATTAGCTTATAACGTATAAAGTTATATAGTATTACCTTATAACGTATAACGTTATATACTATTAGCTTATAACGTATAACGTTATATAGTATTAGCTTATGACGTATAACGTTAAATACTATTACCTTATAACGTATAACGTTATATACTATTAGCTTATGACGTATAACGTTATATACCATTACCTTATAACGTATAACGTTATATACTATTACCTTATAACGTATAACGTTAAATACTATTAGCTTATAACGTATAACGTTATATACTATTACCTTATAACGTATGACGTTATATAGTATTACGGTATAACGTATAACGTAACATACTATTACCTTATAACGTATAACGTTATATACTATTACCTTATAACGTATAACGTTACATACTATTACCTTGTAACGTATAACGTTATATACTATTAGCTTATAACGTATAACGTTATATACTATTACCTTATGACGTATAACGTTAAATACTATTACCTTACAACTTATGACGTCATACAGTATTAGCTTATGACGTATGACGTTAAATACTATTACCTTATAACGTATAACGTTATATACTATTAGCTTATAACGTATAACGTTAAATACTATTACCTTATTACGTATAACGTTATCTAGTGTTACCTTTTAACGTATGACGTTATATAGTATTACGGTATAACGTATAACGTAACATACTATTACCTTATAACGTATAACGTTATATACTATTACCTTATAACGTATAACGTTACATACTATTACCTTGTAACGTATAACGTTATATACTATTACCTTATAACGTATAAAGTTATATAGTATTAGCTTATGACGTATAACGTTATATAGTATTGGCTTATGACGTACAACGTTAAATACTATTACCTTATATCGTATAACGTTATATACTATTAGCTTATAACGTATAACGTTATATACTATTACCTTATAACGTATAACGTTACAAACTATTAGCTTATAACGTATAACGTTATATACTATTACCTTACAACGTATAACGTTATATAGTATTAGCTTATGACGTACAACGTTAAATACTATTACCTTATAACGTATAACGTTAAATACTATTAACTTATAACGTATAACGTTATATACTATTAGCTTATAACGTATAATGTTATATAGTATTAGCTTATGACGTATAACGTTAAATACTATAACCTTATTACGTATAACGTTATATACTATTAGCTTATAACGTATAACGTTATATATTATTACCTTATAAAGTATAACGTTATATACTATTAGCTTATAACGTATAACGATATATACTATTACCTTATAACGTATAACGTTATATACTATTACCTTATAACGTATGACGTTATATAGTATTACGGTATATCGTATAACGTTATATACTATTACCTTATAACGTATAACGTTATATACTATTACCTTATAACGTATAACGTTATATACTATTAGCTTATAACGTATGACGTTATATAGTAATACGGTATAACGTATAACGTTATATACTATTACCTAATAACGTATAACGTTATATACTATTACCTTATAACGTATAACGTTATATACTATTACCTTATAACGTATAACGTTATATACTATTAGCTTATAACGTATAATGTTATATAGTATTAGCTTATGACGCACAACGTTAAATATTATTACCTTATAACGTATAACGTTATATACTATTAGCTTAGAACGTATAACGTTATATACCAATACCTGATAACGTTTGACGTTATATACTATTACCTTATAACGTATAACGTTATATACTATTACCTAATAACGTATAACGTTATATACTATTAGCTTAGAACGTATAACGTTATATACCAATACCTTATAACGTTTGACGTTATATACTATTACCTTATAACGTATAACGTTATATACTATTACCTAATAACGTATAACGTTATATACTATTAGCTTATAACGTATAACGTTATATAGTACTAGCTTATGACGTATAACGTTAAATACTATTACCTTATAATGTATAACGTTATATACTATTAGCTTATGACGTATAACGTTATATACCATTACCTTATAACGTATAACGTTATACAGTATTAGCTTATGACGTATGACGTACAATACTATTACCTTATAACGTATAACGTTATATACTATTACCTTATAACGTATAACGTTATATACTATTAGCTTATAACGTATAACGTTATATAGTATTACGGTATAACGTATAACGTTATATACTATTACCTTATAACGTATACAGTTATATACTATTACCTTATAACGTATAACGTTATATACTATTACCTTGTAACGAATAACGTTATATACTATTACCTTATAACGTATGACGTTATATAGTATTACGGTATATCGTATAACGTTATATACTATTACCTTATAACCTATAACGTTATATACTATTAGCTTATAACGTATGACGTTATATAGTAATACGGTATAACGTATAACGTTATATACTATTACCTTATAACGTATAACGTTATATACTATTACCTTATAACGTATAACGTTATATACTATTAGCTTATAACGTATGACGTTATATAGTATTAGCTTATGACGTACAACGTTAAATACTATTACCTTATAACGTATAACGTTACATAGTACTACCTTATAACGTATAACGTTATATACTATTACCTTATAACGTATAACGTTATATACTATTAGCTTATAACGTATAACGTTATATACTATTACCTTATAACGTATAACGTTATATACTATTACCTTATAACGTATGACGTTATATAGTATTACGGTATAACGTATAACGTTATGTACTATTACCTTATAACGTATAACGTTATATACCATTACCTTATAACGTTTGACGTTATATACTAATACCTTATAACGTATAACGTTATATAGTATTAGCTTATGACGTATAACGTTAAATACTATTACCTTATAACGTATAACGTTATACAGTATTAGCTTTTGACGTATGACGTTAAATACAATTACCTTATAACGTATAACGTTATATATCATTACCTTATAACGTATAACGTTATATAGTATTAGCTTATGACGTATAACGTTAAATACTATTACTTTATAACGTATAACGTTATATACTATTAGCTTACAACGTATAACGTTATATACCACTACCTTATAACGTTTGACGTTATATACTAATACCTTATAACGTATAACGTTATATAGTATTAGCTTATGACGTACAACGTTAAATACTATTACCTTATAACGTATAACGTTATATACCATTACCTTATAACGTTTGACGTTACATAGTATTACGGTATATCGTATAACGTTATATACTATTACCTTATAACGTATAACGTTATATACTATTACCTTATAACGTATAACGTTATATACTATTACCTTATAACGTATAACGTTATATACTATTAGCTTATAACGTATAATGTTATATAGTATTAGCTTATGACGCACAACGTTAAATATTATTACCTTATAACGTATGACGTTATATACTATTAGCTGAGAACGTATAACGTTATATACCAATACCTTATAACGTTTGACGTTATATACTATTACCTTATAACGTATAACGTTATACAGTATTAGCTTATGACGTATGACGTTAAATACTATTACCTTATAACGTATAACGTTATATAGTATTAGCTTATGACGCACAACGTTAAATATTATTACCTTATAACGTATAACGTTATATACTATTAGCTTAGAACGTATAGCGTTATATACTATTAGCTTATAACGTATAACGTTATATAGTATTACCTTATAACGTATGACGTTATATAGTAATACGGTATAACGTATAACGTTATATACTATTAGCTTATAACGTATAACGTTATATACTATTAGCTTATAACGTATAACGTTATATAGTGTTACCTTATAACGTATGACGTTATATAGTAATACGGTATAACGTATAACGTTATATACTATTAGCTTATAACGTATAATGTTATATAGTATTAGCTTATGACGCACAACGTTAAATATTATTACCTTATAACGTATGACGTTATATACTATTAGCTGAGAACGTATAACGTTATATACCAATACCTTATAACATTTGACGTTATATACTATTACCTTATAACGTATAACGTTATACAGTATTAGCTTATGACGTATGACGTTAAATACTATTACCTTATAACGTATAACGTTATATAGTATTAGCTTATGACGCACAACGTTAAATATTATTACCTTATAACGTATAACGTTATATACTATTAGCTTAGAACGTATAACGTTATATACTATTAGCTTATAACGTATAACGTTATATACTAATACCTTATAACGTATAACGTTATGTAGTATTAGCTTATGACGTACAACGTTAAATACTATTACCTTATAACGTATAACGTTATATACTATTACCTTATAGCGTATGACGTTATATAGTATTGCGGTATAACGTATAATGTTATATACTATTACGTTATAACGTATAACGTTATATACTATTACCTTATAATGCATATCGTTATATACTGTTACCTTATAACGTATAACGTTATATAGTATTAGCTTATAACGTATAACGTTAAATACTATTACCTTATAACGTATAACGTTATATACTATTACCTTGTAACGAATAACGTTATATACTATTACCTTATAACGTATGACGTTATATAGTATTACGGTATATCGTATAACGTTATATACTATTACCTTATAACGTATAACGTTATATACTATTAGCTTATAACGTATAACGTTATATACTATTACCTTATAACGTATAACGTTATATACTATTACCTTATAACGTATGACGTTATATAGTATTACGGTATAACGTATAACGTTATGTACTATTACCTTATAACGTATAACGTTATATACCATTACCTTATAACGTTTGACGTTATATACTAATACCTTATAACGTATAACGTTATATAGTAATACGGTATAACGTATAACGTTATATACTATTACCTTATAACGTATAACGTTATATACTATTACCTTATAACGTATAACGTTATATACTATTAGCTTATAACGTATGACGTTATATAGTATTAGCTTATGACGTACAACGTTAAATACTATTACCTTATAACGTATAACGTTACATAGTACTACCTTATAACGTATAACGTTATATACTATTACCTTATAACGTATAACGTTATATACTATTAGCTTATAACGTATAACGTTATATACTATTACCTTATAACGTATAACGTTATATACTATTACCTTATAACGTATGACGTTATATAGTATTACGGTATAACGTATAACGTTATGTACTATTACCTTATAACGTATAACGTTATATACCATTACCTTATAACGTTTGACGTTATATACTAATACCTTATAACGTATAACGTTATATAGTATTAGCTTATGACGTACAACGTTAAATACTATTACCTTATAACGTATAACGTTATACAGTATTAGCTTATGACGTATGACGTTAAATACAATTACCTTATAACGTATAACGTTATATATCATTACCTTATAACGTATAACGTTATATAGTATTAGCTTATGACGTATAACGTTAAATACTATTACTTTATAACGTATAACGTTATATACTATTAGCTTACAACGTATAACGTTATATACCACTACCTTATAACGTTTGACGTTATATACTAATACCTTATAACGTATAACGTTATATAGTATTAGCTTATGACGTACAACGTTAAATACTATTACCTTATAACGTATAACGTTATATACCATTACCTTATAACGTTTGACGTTACATAGTATTACGGTATATCGTATAACGTTATATACTATTACCTTATAACGTATAACGTTATATACTATTACCTTATAACGTATAACGTTATATACTATTACCTTATAACGTATAACGTTATATACTATTAGCTTATAACGTATAATGTTATATAGTATTAGCTTATGACGCACAACGTTAAATATTATTACCTTATAACGTATGACGTTATATACTATTAGCTGAGAACGTATAACGTTATATACCAATACCTTATAACGTTTGACGTTATATACTATTACCTTATAACGTATAACGTTATACAGTATTAGCTTATGACGTATGACGTTAAATACTATTACCTTATAACGTATAACGTTATATAGTATTAGCTTATGACGCACAACGTTAAATATTATTACCTTATAACGTATAACGTTATATACTATTAGCTTAGAACGTATAGCGTTATATACTATTAGCTTATAACGTATAACGTTATATAGTATTACCTTATAACGTATGACGTTATATAGTAATACGGTATAACGTATAACGTTATATACTATTAGCTTATAACGTATAACGTTATATACTATTAGCTTATAACGTATAACGTTATATAGTGTTACCTTATAACGTATGACGTTATATAGTAATACGGTATAACGTATAACGTTATATACTATTAGCTTATAACGTATAATGTTATATAGTATTAGCTTATGACGCACAACGTTAAATATTATTACCTTATAACGTATGACGTTATATACTATTAGCTGAGAACGTATAACGTTATATACCAATACCTTATAACATTTGACGTTATATACTATTACCTTATAACGTATAACGTTATACAGTATTAGCTTATGACGTATGACGTTAAATACTATTACCTTATAACGTATAACGTTATATAGTATTAGCTTATGACGCACAACGTTAAATATTATTACCTTATAACGTATAACGTTATATACTATTAGCTTAGAACGTATAACGTTATATACTATTAGCTTATAACGTATAACGTTATATACTAATACCTTATAACGTATAACGTTATGTAGTATTAGCTTATGACGTACAACGTTAAATACTATTACCTTATAACGTATAACGTTATATACTATTACCTTATAGCGTATGACGTTATATAGTATTGCGGTATAACGTATAACGTTATATACTATTACGTTATAACGTATAACGTTATATACTATTACCTTATAATGCATATCGTTATATACTGTTACCTTATAACGTATAACGTTATATAGTATTAGCTTATAACGTATAACGTTAAATACTATTACCTTATAACGTATAACGTTATATACTATTAGCTTATAACGTATAACGTTATATACTATTAGCTTATAACGTATAAAGTTATATAGTATTACCTTATAACGTATAACGTTATATACTATTAGCTTATAACGTATAACGTTATATAGTATTAGCTTATGACGTATAACGTTAAATACTATTACCTTATAACGTATAACGTTATATACTATTAGCTTATGACGTATAACGTTATATACCATTACCTTATAACGTATAACGTTATATACTATTACCTTATAACGTATAACGTTAAATACTATTAGCTTATAACGTATAACGTTATATACTATTACCTTATAACGTATGACGTTATATAGTATTACGGTATAACGTATAACGTAACATACTATTACCTTATAACGTATAACGTTATATACTATTACCTTATAACGTATAACGTTACATACTATTACCTTGTAACGTATAACGTTATATACTATTAGCTTATAACGTATAACGTTATATACTATTACCTTATGACGTATAACGTTAAATACTATTACCTTACAACTTATGACGTCATACAGTATTAGCTTATGACGTATGACGTTAAATACTATTACCTTATAACGTATAACGTTATATACTATTAGCTTATAACGTATAACGTTAAATACTATTACCTTATTACGTATAACGTTATCTAGTGTTACCTTTTAACGTATGACGTTATATAGTATTACGGTATAACGTATAACGTAACATACTATTACCTTATAACGTATAACGTTATATACTATTACCTTATAACGTATAACGTTACATACTATTACCTTGTAACGTATAACGTTATATACTATTACCTTATAACGTATAAAGTTATATAGTATTAGCTTATGACGTATAACGTTATATAGTATTGGCTTATGACGTACAACGTTAAATACTATTACCTTATATCGTATAACGTTATATACTATTAGCTTATAACGTATAACGTTATATACTATTACCTTATAACGTATAACGTTACAAACTATTAGCTTATAACGTATAACGTTATATACTATTACCTTACAACGTATAACGTTATATAGTATTAGCTTATGACGTACAACGTTAAATACTATTACCTTATAACGTATAACGTTAAATACTATTAACTTATAACGTATAACGTTATATACTATTAGCTTATAACGTATAATGTTATATAGTATTAGCTTATGACGTATAACGTTAAATACTATAACCTTATTACGTATAACGTTATATACTATTAGCTTATAACGTATAACGTTATATATTATTACCTTATAAAGTATAACGTTATATACTATTAGCTTATAACGTATAACGATATATACTATTACCTTATAACGTATAACGTTATATACTATTACCTTATAACGTATGACGTTATATAGTATTACGGTATATCGTATAACGTTATATACTATTACCTTATAACGTATAACGTTATATACTATTACCTTATAACGTATAACGTTATATACTATTAGCTTATAACGTATGACGTTATATAGTAATACGGTATAACGTATAACGTTATATACTATTACCTAATAACGTATAACGTTATATACTATTACCTTATAACGTATAACGTTATATACTATTACCTTATAACGTATAACGTTATATACTATTAGCTTATAACGTATAATGTTATATAGTATTAGCTTATGACGCACAACGTTAAATATTATTACCTTATAACGTATAACGTTATATACTATTAGCTTAGAACGTATAACGTTATATACCAATACCTGATAACGTTTGACGTTATATACTATTACCTTATAACGTATAACGTTATATACTATTACCTAATAACGTATAACGTTATATACTATTAGCTTAGAACGTATAACGTTATATACCATTACCTTATAACGTTTGACGTTATATACTATTACCTTATAACGTATAACGTTATATACTATTACCTAATAACGTATAACGTTATATACTATTAGCTTATAACGTATAACGTTATATAGTACTAGCTTATGACGTATAACGTTAAATACTATTACCTTATAATGTATAACGTTATATACTATTAGCTTATGACGTATAACGTTATATACCATTACCTTATAACGTATAACGTTATACAGTATTAGCTTATGACGTATGACGTACAATACTATTACCTTATAACGTATAACGTTATATACTATTACCTTATAACGTATAACGTTATATACTATTAGCTTATAACGTATAACGTTATATAGTATTACGGTATAACGTATAACGTTATATACTATTACCTTATAACGTATACAGTTATATACTATTACCTTATAACGTATAACGTTATATACTATTACCTTGTAACGAATAACGTTATATACTATTACCTTATAACGTATGACGTTATATAGTATTACGGTATATCGTATAACGTTATATACTATTACCTTATAACCTATAACGTTATATACTATTAGCTTATAACGTATGACGTTATATAGTAATACGGTATAACGTATAACGTTATATACTATTACCTTATAACGTATAACGTTATATACTATTACCTTATAACGTATAACGTTATATACTATTAGCTTATAACGTATAACGTTATATAGTATTGGCTTATGACGTACAACGTTAAATACTATTACCTTATATCGTATAACGTTATATACTATTAGCTTATAACGTATAACGTTATATACTATTACCTCATAACGTATAACGTTACAAACTATTAGCTTATAACGTATAACGTTATATACTATTACCTTACAACGTATAACGTTATATAGTATTAGCTTATGACGTACAACGTTAAATACTATTACCTTATAACGTATAACGTTACATAGTACTACCTTATAACGTATAACGTTATATACTATTACCTTATAACGTATAACGTTATATACTATTAGCTTATAACGTATAACGTTATATACTATTACCTTATAACGTATAACGTTATATACTATTACCTTATAACGTATGACGTTATATAGTATTACGGTATAACGTATAACGTTATGTACTATTACCTTATAACGTATAACGTTATATACCATTACCTTATAACGTTTGACGTTATATACTAATACCTTATAACGTATAACGTTATATAGTATTAGCTTATGACGTACAACGTTAAATACTATTACCTTATAACGTATAACGTTATACAGTATTAGCTTATGACGTATGACGTTAAATACAATTACCTTATAACGTATAACGTTATATATCATTACCTTATAACGTATAACGTTATATAGTATTAGCTTATGACGTATAACGTTAAATATTATTACTTTATAACGTATAACGTTATATACTATTAGCTTACAACGTATAACGTTATATACCACTACCTTATAACGTTTGACGTTATATACTAATACCTTATAACGTATAACGTTATATAGTATTAGCTTATGACGTACAACGTTAAATACTATTACCTTATAACGTATAACGTTATATACCATTACCTTATAACGTTTGACGTTACATAGTATTACGGTATATCGTATAACGTTATATACTATTACCTTATAACGTATAACGTTATATACTATTACCTTATAACGTATAACGTTATATACTATTACCTTATAACGTATAACGTTATATACTATTAGCTTATAACGTATAATGTTATATAGTATTAGCTTATGACGCACAACGTTAAATATTATTACCTTATAACGTATGACGTTATATACTATTAGCTGAGAACGTATAACGTTATATACCAATACCTTATAACGTTTGACGTTATATACTATTACCTTATAACGTATAACGTTATACAGTATTAGCTTATGACGTATGACGTTAAATACTATTACCTTATAACGTATAACGTTATATAGTATTAGCTTATGACGCACAACGTTAAATATTATTACCTTATAACGTATAACGTTATATACTATTAGCTTAGAACGTATAGCGTTATATACTATTAGCTTATAACGTATAACGTTATATAGTATTACCTTATAACGTATGACGTTATATAGTAATACGGTATAACGTATAACGTTATATACTATTAGCTTATAACGTATAACGTTATATACTATTAGCTTATAACGTATAACGTTATATAGTGTTACCTTATAACGTATGACGTTATATAGTAATACGGTATAACGTATAACGTTATATACTATTAGCTTATAACGTATAATGTTATATAGTATTAGCTTATGACGCACAACGTTAAATATTATTACCTTATAACGTATGACGTTATATACTATTAGCTGAGAACGTATAACGTTATATACCAATACCTTATAACATTTGACGTTATATACTATTACCTTATAACGTATAACGTTATACAGTATTAGCTTATGACGTATGACGTTAAATACTATTACCTTATAACGTATAACGTTATATAGTATTAGCTTATGACGCACAACGTTAAATATTATTACCTTATAACGTATAACGTTATATACTATTAGCTTAGAACGTATAACGTTATATACTATTAGCTTATAACGTATAACGTTATATACTAATACCTTATAACGTATAACGTTATGTAGTATTAGCTTATGACGTACAACGTTAAATACTATTACCTTATAACGTATAACGTTATATACTATTACCTTATAGAGTATGACGTTATATAGTATTGCGGAATAACGTATAACGTTATATACTATTACGTTATAACGTATAACGTTATATACTATTACCTTATAATGCATATCGTTATATACTGTTACCTTATAACGTATAACGTTATATAGTATTAGCTTATAACGTATAACGTTAAATACTATTACCTTATAACGTATAACGTTATATACTATTACCTTGTAACGAATAACGTTATATACTATTACCTTATAACGTATGACGTTATATAGTATTACGGTATATCGTATAACGTTATATACTATTACCTTATAACGTATAACGTTATATACTATTAGCTTATAACGTATGACGTTATATAGTAATACGGTATAACGTATAACGTTATATACTATTACCTTATAACGTATAACGTTATATACTATTACCTTATAACGTATAACGTTATATACTATTAGCTTATAACGTATGACGTTATATAGTATTAGCTTATGACGTACAACGTTAAATACTATTACCTTATAACGTATAACGTTACATAGTACTACCTTATAACGTATAACGTTATATACTATTACCTTATAACGTATAACGTTATATACTATTAGCTTATAACGTATAACGTTATATACTATTACCTTATAACGTATAACGTTATATACTATTACCTTATAACGTATGACGTTATATAGTATTACGGTATAACGTATAACGTTATGTACTATTACCTTATAACGTATAACGTTATATACCATTACCTTATAACGTTTGACGTTATATACTAATACCTTATAACGTATAACGTTATATAGTATTAGCTTATGACGTACAACGTTAAATACTATTACCTTATAACGTATAACGTTATACAGTATTAGCTTATGACGTATGACGTTAAATACAATTACCTTATAACGTATAACGTTATATATCATTACCTTATAACGTATAACGTTATATAGTATTAGCTTATGACGTATAACGTTAAATACTATTACTTTATAACGTATAACGTTATATACTATTAGCTTACAACGTATAACGTTATATACCACTACCTTATAACGTTTGACGTTATATACTAATACCTTATAACGTATAACGTTATATAGTATTAGCTTATGACGTACAACGTTAAATACTATTACCTTATAACGTATAACGTTATATACCATTACCTTATAACGTTTGACGTTACATAGTATTACGGTATATCGTATAACGTTATATACTATTACCTTATAACGTATAACGTTATATACTATTACCTTATAACGTATAACGTTATATACTATTACCTTATAACGTATAACGTTATATACTATTAGCTTATAACGTATAATGTTATATAGTATTAGCTTATGACGCACAACGTTAAATATTATTACCTTATAACGTATGACGTTATATACTATTAGCTGAGAACGTATAACGTTATATACCAATACCTTATAACGTTTGACGTTATATACTATTACCTTATAACGTATAACGTTATACAGTATTAGCTTATGACGTATGACGTTAAATACTATTACCTTATAACGTATAACGTTATATAGTATTAGCTTATGACGCACAACGTTAAATATTATTACCTTATAACGTATAACGTTATATACTATTAGCTTAGAACGTATAGCGTTATATACTATTAGCTTATAACGTATAACGTTATATAGTATTACCTTATAACGTATGACGTTATATAGTAATACGGTATAACGTATAACGTTATATACTATTAGCTTATAACGTATAACGTTATATACTATTAGCTTATAACGTATAACGTTATATAGTGTTACCTTATAACGTATGACGTTATATAGTAATACGGTATAACGTATAACGTTATATACTATTAGCTTATAACGTATAATGTTATATAGTATTAGCTTATGACGCACAACGTTAAATATTATTACCTTATAACGTATGACGTTATATACTATTAGCTGAGAACGTATAACGTTATATACCAATACCTTATAACATTTGACGTTATATACTATTACCTTATAACGTATAACGTTATACAGTATTAGCTTATGACGTATGACGTTAAATACTATTACCTTATAACGTATAACGTTATATAGTATTAGCTTATGACGCACAACGTTAAATATTATTACCTTATAACGTATAACGTTATATACTATTAGCTTAGAACGTATAACGTTATATACTATTACCTTATAGCGTATGACGTTATATAGTATTGCGGTATAACGTATAACGTTATATACTATTACGTTATAACGTATAACGTTATATACTATTACCTTATAATGCATATCGTTATATACTGTTACCTTATAACGTATAACGTTATATAGTATTAGCTTATAACGTATAACGTTAAATACTATTACCTTATAACGTATAACGTTATATACTATTAGCTTATAACGTATAACGTTATATACTATTAGCTTATAACGTATAAAGTTATATAGTATTACCTTATAACGTATAACGTTATATACTATTAGCTTATAACGTATAACGTTATATAGTATTAGCTTATGACGTATAACGTTAAATACTATTACCTTATAACGTATAACGTTATATACTATTAGCTTATGACGTATAACGTTATATACCATTACCTTATAACGGATAACGTTATATACTATTACCTTATAACGTATAACGTTAAATACTATTAGCTTATAACGTATAACGTTATATACTATTACCTTATAACGTATGACGTTATATAGTATTACGGTATAACGTATAACGTAACATACTATTACCTTATAACGTATAACGTTATATACTATTACCTTATAACGTATAACGTTACATACTATTACCTTGTAAGGTATAACGTTATATACTATTAGCTTATAACGTATAACGTTATATACTATTACCTTATGACGTATAACGTTAAATACTATTACCTTACAACTTATGACGTCATACAGTATTAGCTTATGACGTATGACGTTAAATACTATTACCTTATAACGTATAACGTTATATACTATTAGCTTATAACGTATAACGTTAAATACTATTACCTTATTACGCATAACGTTATCTAGTGTTACCTTTTAACGTATGACGTTATATAGTATTACGGTATAACGTATAACGTAACATACTATTACCTTATAACGTATAACGTTATATACTATTACCTTATAACGTATAACGTTACATACTATTACCTTGTAACGTATAACGTTATATACTATTACCTTATAACGTATAACGTTATATAGTATTAGCTTATGACGTATAACGTTATATAGTATTGGCTTATGACGTACAACGTTAAATACTATTACCTTATATCGTATAACGTTATATACTATTAGCTTATAACGTATAACGTTATATACTATTACCTCATAACGTATAACGTTACAAACTATTAGCTTATAACGTATAACGTTATATACTATTACCTTACAACGTATAACGTTATATAGTATTAGCTTATGACGTACAACGTTAAATACTATTACCTTATAACGTATAACGTTACATAGTACTACCTTATAACGTATAACGTTATATACTATTACCTTATAACGTATAACGTTATATACTATTAGCTTATAACGTATAACGTTATATACTATTACCTTATAACGTATAACGTTATATACTATTACCTTATAACGTATGACGTTATATAGTATTACGGTATAACGTATAACGTTATGTACTATTACCTTATAACGTATAACGTTATATACCATTACCTTATAACGTTTGACGTTATATACTAATACCTTATAACGTATAACGTTATATAGTATTAGCTTATGACGTACAACGTTAAATACTATTACCTTATAACGTATAACGTTATACAGTATTAGCTTATGACGTATGACGTTAAATACAATTACCTTATAACGTATAACGTTATATATCATTACCTTATAACGTATAACGTTATATAGTATTAGCTTATGACGTATAACGTTAAATATTATTACTTTATAACGTATAACGTTATATACTATTAGCTTACAACGTATAACGTTATATACCACTACCTTATAACGTTTGACGTTATATACTAATACCTTATAACGTATAACGTTATATAGTATTAGCTTATGACGTACAACGTTAAATACTATTACCTTATAACGTATAACGTTATATACCATTACCTTATAACGTTTGACGTTACATAGTATTACGGTATATCGTATAACGTTATATACTATTACCTTATAACGTATAACGTTATATACTATTACCTTATAACGTATAACGTTATATACTATTACCTTATAACGTATAACGTTATATACTATTAGCTTATAACGTATAATGTTATATAGTATTAGCTTATGACGCACAACGTTAAATATTATTACCTTATAACGTATGACGTTATATACTATTAGCTGAGAACGTATAACGTTATATACCAATACCTTATAACGTTTGACGTTATATACTATTACCTTATAACGTATAACGTTATACAGTATTAGCTTATGACGTATGACGTTAAATACTATTACCTTATAACGTATAACGTTATATAGTATTAGCTTATGACGCACAACGTTAAATATTATTACCTTATAACGTATAACGTTATATACTATTAGCTTAGAACGTATAGCGTTATATACTATTAGCTTATAACGTATAACGTTATATAGTATTACCTTATAACGTATGACGTTATATAGTAATACGGTATAACGTATAACGTTATATACTATTAGCTTATAACGTATAACGTTATATACTATTAGCTTATAACGTATAACGTTATATAGTGTTACCTTATAACGTATGACGTTATATAGTAATACGGTATAACGTATAACGTTATATACTATTAGCTTATAACGTATAATGTTATATAGTATTAGCTTATGACGCACAACGTTAAATATTATTACCTTATAACGTATGACGTTATATACTATTAGCTGAGAACGTATAACGTTATATACCAATACCTTATAACATTTGACGTTATATACTATTACCTTATAACGTATAACGTTATACAGTATTAGCTTATGACGTATGACGTTAAATACTATTACCTTATAACGTATAACGTTATATAGTATTAGCTTATGACGCACAACGTTAAATATTATTACCTTATAACGTATAACGTTATATACTATTAGCTTAGAACGTATAACGTTATATACTATTAGCTTATATCGTATAACGTTATATACTAATACCTTATAACGTATAACGTTATGTAGTATTAGCTTATGACGTACAACGTTAAATACTATTACCTTATAACGTATAACGTTATATACTATTACCTTATAGAGTATGACGTTATATAGTATTGCGGAATAACGTATAACGTTATATACTATTACGTTATAACGTATAACGTTATATACTATTACCTTATAATGCATATCGTTATATACTGTTACCTTATAACGTATAACGTTATATAGTATTAGCTTATAACGTATAACGTTAAATACTATTACCTTATAACGTATAACGTTATATACTATTACCTTGTAACGAATAACGTTATATACTATTACCTTATAACGTATGACGTTATATAGTATTACGGTATATCGTATAACGTTATATACTATTACCTTATAACGTATAACGTTATATACTATTAGCTTATAACGTATGACGTTATATAGTAATACGGTATAACGTATAACGTTATATACTATTACCTTATAACGTATAACGTTATATACTATTACCTTATAACGTATAACGTTATATACTATTAGCTTATAACGTATGACGTTATATAGTATTAGCTTATGACGTACAACGTTAAATACTATTACCTTATAACGTATAACGTTACATAGTACTACCTTATAACGTATAACGTTATATACTATTACCTTATAACGTATAACGTTATATACTATTACGTTATAACGTATAACGTTAAATACTATTACCTTATAACGTATAACGTTATATACTATTACCTTATAACGTATGACGTTATATAGTATTACGGTATAACGTATAACGTTATGTACTATTACCTTATAACGTATAACGTTATATACCATTACCTTATAACGTTTGACGTTATATACTAATACCTTATAACGTATAACGTTATATAGTATTAGCTTATGACGTACAACGTTAAATACTATTACCTTATAACGTATAACGTTATACAGTATTAGCTTATGACGTATGACGTTAAATACAATTACCTTATAACGTATAACGTTATATATCATTACCTTATAACGTATAACGTTATATAGTATTAGCTTATGACGTATAACGTTAAATACTATTACTTTATAACGTATAACGTTATATACTATTAGCTTACAACGTATAACGTTATATACCACTACCTTATAACGTTTGACGTTATATACTAATACCTTATAACGTATAACGTTATATAGTATTAGCTTATGACGTACAACGTTAAATACTATTACCTTATAACGTATAACGTTATATACCATTACCTTATAACGTTTGACGTTACATAGTATTACGGTATATCGTATAACGTTATATACTATTACCTTATAACGTATAACGTTATATACTATTACCTTATAACGTATAACGTTATATACTATTACCTTATAACGTATAACGTTATATACTATTAGCTTATAACGTATAATGTTATATAGTATTAGCTTATGACGCACAACGTTAAATATTATTACCTTATAACGTATGACGTTATATACTATTAGCTGAGAACGTATAACGTTATATACCAATACCTTATAACGTTTGACGTTATATACTATTACCTTATAACGTATAACGTTATACAGTATTAGCTTATGACGTATGACGTTAAATACTATTACCTTATAACGTATAACGTTATATAGTATTAGCTTATGACGCACAACGTTAAATATTATTACCTTATAACGTATAACGTTATATACTATTAGCTTAGAACGTATAGCGTTATATACTATTAGCTTATAACGTATAACGTTATATAGTATTACCTTATAACGTATGACGTTATATAGTAATACGGTATAACGTATAACGTTATATACTATTAGCTTATAACGTATAACGTTATATACTATTAGCTTATAACGTATAACGTTATATAGTGTTACCTTATAACGTATGACGTTATATAGTAATACGGTATAACGTATAACGTTATATACTATTAGCTTATAACGTATAATGTTATATAGTATTAGCTTATGACGCACAACGTTAAATATTATTACCTTATAACGTATGACGTTATATACTATTAGCTGAGAACGTATAACGTTATATACCAATACCTTATAACATTTGACGTTATATACTATTACCTTATAACGTATAACGTTATACAGTATTAGCTTATGACGTATGACGTTAAATACTATTACCTTATAACGTATAACGTTATATAGTATTAGCTTATGACGCACAACGTTAAATATTATTACCTTATAACGTATAACGTTATATACTATTAGCTTAGAACGTATAACGTTATATACTATTACCTTATAGCGTATGACGTTATATAGTATTGCGGTATAACGTATAACGTTATATACTATTACGTTATAACGTATAACGTTATATACTATTACCTTATAATGCATATCGTTATATACTGTTACCTTATAACGTATAACGTTATATAGTATTAGCTTATAACGTATAACGTTAAATACTATTACCTTATAACGTATAACGTTATATACTATTAGCTTATAACGTATAACGTTATATACTATTAGCTTATAACGTATAAAGTTATATAGTATTACCTTATAACGTATAACGTTATATACTATTAGCTTATAACGTATAACGTTATATAGTATTAGCTTATGACGTATAACGTTAAATACTATTACCTTATAACGTATAACGTTATATACTATTAGCTTATGACGTATAACGTTATATACCATTACCTTATAACGGATAACGTTATATACTATTACCTTATAACGTATAACGTTAAATACTATTAGCTTATAACGTATAACGTTATATACTATTACCTTATAACGTATGACGTTATATAGTATTACGGTATAACGTATAACGTAACATACTATTACCTTATAACGTATAACGTTATATACTATTACCTTATAACGTATAACGTTACATACTATTACCTTGTAAGGTATAACGTTATATACTATTAGCTTATAACGTATAACGTTATATACTATTACCTTATGACGTATAACGTTAAATACTATTACCTTACAACTTATGACGTCATACAGTATTAGCTTATGACGTATGACGTTAAATACTATTACCTTATAACGTATAACGTTATATACTATTAGCTTATAACGTATAACGTTAAATACTATTACCTTATTACGCATAACGTTATCTAGTGTTACCTTTTAACGTATGACGTTATATAGTATTACGGTATAACGTATAACGTAACATACTATTACCTTATAACGTATAACGTTATATACTATTACCTTATAACGTATAACGTTACATACTATTACCTTGTAACGTATAACGTTATATACTATTACCTTATAACGTATAACGTTATATAGTATTAGCTTATGACGTATAACGTTATATAGTATTGGCTTATGACGTACAACGTTAAATACTATTACCTTATATCGTATAACGTTATATACTATTAGCTTATAACGTATAACGTTATATACTATTACCTCATAACGTATAACGTTACAAACTATTAGCTTATAACGTATAACGTTATATACTATTACCTTACAACGTATAACGTTATATAGTATTAGCTTATGACGTACAACGTTAAATACTATTACCTTATAACGTATAACGTTATATACCATTACCTTATAACGTTTGACGTTACATAGTATTACCTTATAACGTATAACGTTATATACTATTACCTTATAACGTATAACGTTATATATTATTAGCTTATAACGTATAACGTTATATACTATTACCTTATAACGTATAACGTTATATACTATTACCTTATAACGTATAACGTTATATACTATTACCTTATAACGTATAACGTTATATACTATTAGCTTATAACGTATGACGTTATATAGTAATACGGTATAACGTATAACGTTATATACTATTACCTTATAACGTATAAAGTTATATAGTATTAGCTTATGACGTATAACGTTATATAGTATTGGCTTATGATGTACAACGTTAAATACTATTACCTTATATCGTATAACGTTATATACTATTAGCTTATAACGTATAACGTTATATACTATTACCTTATAACGTATAACGTTACAAACTATTAGCTTATAACGTATAAAGTTATATACTATTACCTTATAACGTATAACGTTATATAGTATTAGCTTATGACGTACAACGTTAAATACTATTACCTTATAACGTATAACGTTATATACCATTACCTTATAACGTTTGACGTTACATAGTATTACCTTATAACGTATAACGTTATATACTATTACCTTATAACGTATAACGTTATATATTATTAGCTTATAACGTATAACGTTATATACTATTACCTTATAACGTATAACGTTATATACTATTACCTTATAACGTATAACGTTATATACTATTACCTTATAACGTATAACGTTATATACTATTAGCTTATAACGTATGACGTTATATAGTAATACGGTATAACGTATAACGTTATATACTATTACCTTATAACGTATAACGTTATATACTATTAGCTTATAACGTATAACGTTATATACTATTAGCTTATAACGTATAACGTTATATAGTATTACCTTATAACGTATGACGTTATATAGTATTACGATATAACGTATAACGTTATGTACTATTACCTTATAACGTATAACGTTATATACTAATACGTAATGACGTATAACGTTATAAACTAATACGTAATGACAAATAACGTTATGTACTATTACGTACTAACGTATAACGTTATAAACTAATACGTACTAACGTATAACGTTATTGAGTATTACCTTATAGCGTATAACGTTATATACTAATACGTAATAACGTATAACGTTGAATACTATTACGTACTAACGTATAACGGTATACACTATTACGTAATGACGTATAACGTTATATACTAATACGTAATGACGTATAACGTTATAAACTAATACGTACTAACGTATAACGTTATAAACTAATACGTACTAACGTATAACGTTATTGAGTATTACCTTATAACGTATAATGTTATATACTATTAGTTTATAACGTATAACGTTATATACTATTACCTTATAACGTTTGACGTTACATAGTATTACGGTATATCGTATAACGTTATATACTATTACCTTATAACGTTTGACGTTACATAGTATTACCTTATAACGTATAACGTTATGTACTATTACCTTATAACGTATAACGTTATATACCACTACCTTATAACGTTTGACGTTATATACTAATACCTTATAACGTATAACGTTATATAGTATTAGCTTATGACGTACAACGTTAAATACTATTACCTTATTACGTATAACGTTATATACTATTAGCTTATAACGTATAACGTTATATATCATTACCTGATAACGTATAACGTTATAAAGTATTAGCTTATGACGTATGACGTTATATACTATTAGCTGAGAACGTATAACGTTATATACCAATACCTTATAACGTTTGACGTTATATACTATTACCTTATAACGTACAACGTTATACAGTATTAGTTTATGACGTATGACGTTAAATACTATTACCTTATAACGTATAACGTTATATAGTATTACGGTATAACGTATAACGTTATATACTATTACGTTATAACGTATAACGTTATATACTATTAGCTTATAACGTATAACGTTATATAGTATTACCTTATAACGTATAACGTTATATACTATTAGCTTATAACGTATAACGTTATATACTATTAGCTTATAACGTATAACGTTATATTGTATTACCTTTTAACGTATGACGTTATATAGTATTACGGTATAACGTATAACGTTATGTACTATTACCTTATAACGTATAACGTTATATACCATTACCTTATAACGTTTGACGTTATATACTAATACCTTATAACGTATAACGTTATGTAGTATTAGCTTATGACGTACAACGTTAAATACTATTACCTTATAACGTATAACGTTATATACTATTACCTTATAGCGTATGACGTTATATAGTATTACGGTATAACGTATAACGTTATATACTATTACGTTATAACGTATAACGTTATATACTATTACCTTATAATGCATATCGTTATATACTGTTACCTTATAACGTATAACGTTATATAGTATTAGCTTATAACGTTTAACGTTATATACTATTACCTTATAACGTATAACGTTATATACTATTAGCTTATAACGTATGACGTTATATAGTAATACGGTATAACGTATAACGTTATATACTATTACCTAATAACGTATAACGATATATAGTATTAGCTTATGACGTACAACGTTAAATACTATTAACTTATAACGTATAACGTTATATGCTATTACCTTATAACGTATAACATTATATACTATTACCTTATAACGTATAACGTTATATACTATTAGCTTATAACGTATAAGGTTATATACTATTAGCTTATAACGCATAACGTTATATACTATTAGCTTATAACGTATAACGTTATATAGTATTAGCTTATGACGTATAACGTTAAATACTATTACCTTATAACGTATAACGTTATATACTATTAGCTTATGACGTATAACGTTATATACCATTACCTTATAACGTATAACGTTATATACTATTACCTTATAACGTATAACGTTAAATACTATTAGCTTATAACGTATAACGTTATATACTATTACCTTATAACGTATGACGTTATATAGTATTACGGTATAACGTATAACGTTATATACTGTTACCTTATAACGTATAACGTTATATAGTATTAGCTTATAACGTATAACGTTATATACTATTACCTTATAACGTATAACGTTATATACTATTAGCTTATAACGTATGACGTTATATAGTAATACGGTATAACGTATAACGTTATATACTATTACCTAATAACGTATAACGATATATAGTATTAGCTTATGACGTACAACGTTAAATACTATTAACTTATAACGTATAACGTTATATACTATTAGCTTATGACGTATAACGTTATATACCATTACCTTATAACGTATAACGTTATATACTATTACCTTATAACGTATAACGTTAAATACTATTAGCTTATAACGTATAACGTTATATACTATTACCTAATAACGTATAACGATATATAGTATTAGCTTATGACGTACAACGTTAAATACTATTAACTTATAACGTATAACGTTATATGCTATTACCTTATAACGTATAACATTATATACTATTACCTTATAACGTATAACGTTATATACTATTAGCTTATAACGTATAAGGTTATATACTATTAGCTTATAACGCATAACGTTATATACTATTAGCTTATAACGTATAACGTTATATAGTATTAGCTTATAACGTATAACGTTAAATACTATTACCTTATAACGTATAACGTTATATACTATTAGCTTATGACGTATAACGTTATATACCATTACCTTATAACGTATAACGTTATATACTATTACCTTATAACGTATAACGTTAAATACTATTAGCTTATAACGTATAACGTTATATACTATTACCTTATAACGTATGACGTTATATAGTATTACGGTATAACGTATAACGTTATATACTGTTACCTTATAACGTATAACGTTATATAGTATTAGCTTATAACGTATAACGTTATATACTATTACCTTATAACGTATAACGTTATATATTATTAGCTTATAACGTATAACGTTATATACTATTACCTTATAACGTATAACGTTATATACTATTACCTTATAACGTATAACGTTATATACTATTACCTTATAACGTATAACGTTATATACTATTACGCAATGACGTATAACGTTATATACTATTACGCACTAACGTATAACGTTATAAACTAATACGTACTAACGTATAACGTTATAAACAAATACGTACTAACGTATAACGTTATAAACTAATACGTACTAGTGTGTAACGTTATATAGTATTACCTGATGAGGTATAACGTTCTATACTATTACGTAATAACGTGTAACGTAATATAGTATTACCTGATGACGTATAACGTTATATACTATTACGTACTAACGTATAACGTTATATACTATTACCTTATAATGCATATCGTTATATACTGTTACCTTATAATGTATAACGTTATATAGTATTAGCTTATAACGTATAACGTTAAATACTATTACCTTATAACGTATAACGTTATATACTATTAGCTTATAACGTATAACGTTATATACTATTAGCTTATAACGTATACAGTTATATAGTATTACCTTATAACGTATAACGTTATATAGTATTAGCTTATGACGTATAACGTTAAATACTATTAGCTTATGACGTATAACGTTATATACCATTACCTTATAACGTATAACGTTATATACTATTACCTTATAACGTATAACGTTAAATACTATTAGCTTATAACGTATAACGTTATATACTATTACCTTATAACGTATGACGTTATATAGTATTACGGTATAACGTATAACGTTATATACTGTTACCTTATAACGTATAACGTTATATACTATTACCTTATGACGTATAACGTTAAATACTATTACCTTATAACTTATGACGTCATACAGTATTAGCTTATGACGTATGACGTTAAATACTATTACCTTATTACGTATAACGTTATCTAGTGTTACCTTTTAACGTATGACGTTATATAGTATTACGGTATAACGTATAACGTAACATACTATTACCTTATAACGTATAACGTTATATACTATTACCTTATAACGTATAACGTTACATACTATTACCTTGTAACGTATAACGTTATATACTATTACCTTATAACGTATAACGTTATATAGTATTAGCTTATGACGTATAACGTTATATAGTATTGGCTTATGACGTACAACGTTAAATACTATTACCTTATATCGTATAACGTTATATACTATTAGCTTATAACGTATAACGTTATATACTATTACCTTATAACGTATAATGTTACAAACTATTAGCTTATAACGTATAACGTTATATACTATTACCTTATAACGTATAAGGTTATATAGTATTAGCTTATGACGTACAACGTTAAATACTATTACCTTATAACGTATAACGTTATATATTATTAGCTTATAACGTATAACGTTATATACTATTACCTTATAATGTATAACGTTATATACTATTACCTTATAACGTATAACGTTATATACTATTAGCTTATAACGTATAACGTTATATACTATTAGCTTATAACGTATACAGTTATATAGTATTACCTTATAACGTATAACGTTATATAGTATTAGCTTATGACGTATAACGTTAAATACTATTAGCTTATGACGTATAACGTTATATACCATTACCTTATAACGTATAACGTTATATACTATTACCTTATAACGTATAACGTTAAATACTATTAGCTTATAACGTATAACGTTATATACTATTACCTTATAACGTATGACGTTATATAGTATTACGGTATAACGTATAACGTTATATACTGTTACCTTATAACGTATAACGTTATATACTATTACCTTATAACGTATAACGTTAAATACTATTAGCTTATAACGTATAACGTTATATACTATTACCTTATAACGTATGACGTTATATAGTATTACGGTATAACGTATAACGTTATATACTGTTACCTTATAACGTATAACGTTATATACTATTACCTTATGACGTATAACGTTAAATACTATTACCTTATAACTTATGACGTCATACAGTATTAGCTTATGACGTATGACGTTAAATACTATTACCTTATTACGTATAACGTTATATAGTGTTACCTTTTAACGTATGACGTTATATAGTATTACGGTATAACGTATAACGTAACATACTATTACCTTATAACGTATAACGTTATATACTATTACCTTATAACGTATAACGTTACATACTATTACCTTGTAACGTATAACGTTATATACTATTACCTTATAACGTATAACGTTATATAGTATTAGCTTATGACGTATAACGTTATATAGTATTGGCTTATGACGTACAACGTTAAATACTATTACCTTATATCGTATAACGTTATATACTATTAGCTTATAACGTATAACGTTATATACTATTACCTTATAACGTATAATGTTACAAACTATTAGCTTATAACGTATAACGTTATATACTATTACCTTATAACGTATAACGTTATATAGTATTAGCTTATGACGTACAACGTTAAATACTATTACCTTATAACGTATAACGTTATATATTATTAGCTTATAACGTATAACGTTATATACTATTACCTTATAATGTATAACGTTATATACTATTACCTTATAACGTATAACGTTATATACTATTAGCTTATAACGTATAACGTTATATACTATTAGCTTATAACGTATAACGTTATATAGTATTACCTTATAACGTATGACGTTATATAGTATTACGGTATAACGTATAACGTTATGTACTATTACCTTATAACGTATAACGTTATATACTAATACGTAATGACGTATAACGTTATAAACTAATACGTAATGACAAATAATGTTATGTACTATTACGTACTAACGTATAACGTTATAAACTAATACGTACTAACGTATAACGTTATTGAGTATTACCTTATAGCGTATAACGTTATATACTAATACGTAATAACGTAAAACATTATATACTATTACGTAATAACGTATAACGTTATATACTATTACGTAATGACGTATAACGTTATACACTATTACGTAAAGACGTATAACGTTATATACTAATACGTAATAACGTATAACGTTGAATACTATTACGTACTAACGTATAACGTTATATACTATTACGTAATGACGTATAACGTTATATACTAATACGTAATGACGTATATCGTTATATACTATTACGTACTAACGTATAACGTTATATACTATTACGTAATGACGTATAACGCTATATACTATTAAGTACTAACGTATAACGTTATAAACTAATACGTAATGACGAATAACGTTATATACTATTACGTACTAACGTATAACGTTATATACTATTACGCAATGACGTATAACGTTATATACTATTACGCACTAACGTATAACGTTATAAACTAATACGTACTAACGTATAACGTTATATACTATTCCGTGCTAACGTATAACGTTATATACTATTTCGTGCTAACGTGTAACGTTATATACTATTACGTAATGACGTATAACGTTATAAACTAATACGTAATGACGAGTAACGTTATATACTATTACGTACTAACGTATAACGTTATAAACTAATACGTACTAACGTATAACGTTATAAACTAATACGTACTAGTGTGTAACGTTATATAGTATTACCTGATGATGTATAACGTTGTATACTATTACGTAATAACGTGTAACGCAATATAGTATTACCTGATGACGTATAACGTTACATACTATTACGTACTAACGTATAACGTTATATACTATTACGCAATGACGTATAACGTTATATACTATTACGCAATGACGTATAACGCTATATACTATTACGTACTAAAGTATAACGTTATAAACTAATACGTAATGACGAATAACGTTATATACTATTACGTACTAACGTATAACGTTATAAACTAATACGTAATGACGTATAACGTTATAAACTAATACGTAATGACGAGTAACGTTATATACTATTGCGTACTAACGTATAACGTTATAAACTAATACGTACTAACGTATAACGTTATACACCATTACGTAAAGACGTATAACGTTATATACTAATACGTAATAACGTATAACGTTGTATACTATTACGTACTAACGTATAACGTTATATACTATTAAGTAATGACGTATAAAGCTATATACTATTACGTACTAACGTATAACGTTATAAACTAATACGTAATGACGAATAACGTTATATAGTATTACGTACTAACGTATAACGTTATATACTATTACGTAAAGACGTATAACGTTATATACTAATACGTAATAACGTACAACGTTATATCGTATTACGTACTAACGTATAACGTTATAAACTATTACGCAATGACGTATAACGTTATATACTATTACGCAATGACGTATAACGTTATATACTATTACGCAATGACGTATAACGCTATATACTATTACGTACTAAAGTATAACGTTATAAACTAATACGTAATGACGAATAACGTTATATACTATTACGTACTAACGTATAACGTTATAAACTAATACGTAATGACGTATAACGTTATAAACTAATACGTAATGACGAGTAACGTTATATACTATTGCGTACTAACGTATAACGTTATAAACTAATACGTACTAACGTATAACGTTATACACCATTACGTAAAGACGTATAACGTTATATACTAATACGTAATAACGTATAACGTTGTATACTATTACGTACTAACGTATAACGTTATATACTATTACGTAATGACGTATAAAGCTATATACTATTACGTACTAACGTATAACGTTATAAACTAATACGTAATGACGAATAACGTTATATAGTATTACGTACTAACGTATAACGTTATATACTATTACGTAAAGACGTATAACGTTATATACTAATACGTAATAACGTACAACGTTATATCGTATTACGTACTAACGTATAACGTTATAAACTATTACGCAATGACGTATAACGTTATATACTATTACGCAATGACGTATAACGCTATATACTATTACGTACTAACGTATAACGTTATAAACTAATACGTAATGACGTATAATGTTATATATATTACGTACTAACGTATAACGTTATAAGCTAATACGTACTAACGAATAACGTAATATACTATTACGTAATGACGTATAACGCTATATACTATTACGTACTAACGTATAACGTTATAAACTAATACGTAATGACGAATAACGTTATATACTATTACGTACTAACGTATAACGTTATATACTGTTACGCAATGACGTATAACGTTATATAATATTACGCAATGACGTATAACGCTATATACTATTACGTACTAACGTATAACGTTATAAACTATTACGCATTGACGTATAACGTTATATACTATTACGCAATGACGTATAACGCTATATACTATTACGTACTAACGTATAACGTTATAAACTAGTACGTAATGACGTATAACGTTATATATATTACGTACTAACGTATAACGTTATAAGCTAATACGTACTAACGAATAACGTAATATACTATTACGCACTAACGTATAATGTTATAAACTAATACGTAATGACGTATAACGTTATATACTATTACGTAATAACGTGTAACGTTATATACTATTACGTAATAACGTAAAACGTTATATACTATTACGTAATAACGTATAACGTTATATACTATTACGTAATGACGTATAACGTTATATACTAATACGTAATAACGTATAACGTTATATCGTATTACGTGCTAACGTATAACGTTATATACTATTACGTACAAACGTGTAACGTTATATAGTATTACCTCAATACGTATAACGTTATATACTATTACGTACTAACGTATAACGTTATATCCTATTACGTAATAACGTATAACGTTATATACCATTACGTACTAACGTATAACGTTATATACAATTACGTACTAACGTATAATGTTATATACTATTACGTACTAACGTATAACGTTATATACTAATACGTAATGACGTATAACGTTATAAACTAATACGTAATGACGAATAACGTTATGTACTATTACGTACTAACGTATAACGTTATAAACTAATACGTACTAACGTATAACGTTATTGAGTATTACCTTATAGCGTATAACGTTATATACTAATACGTAATAACGTAAAACGTTGTATACTATTACGTACTAACGTATAACGTTATATATAATTACGTAATGACGTATAACGTTATATACTAATACGTAATGACGTATATCGTTATATACTATTACGTACTAACGTATAACGTATATACTATTACGTAATGACGTATAACGCTATATACTATTACGTATTAACGTATAACGTTATAAACTAATACGTAATGACGAATAACGTTATATACTATTACGTACTAACGTATAATGTTATAAACTAATACGTAATGACGGATAACGTTATATACTTTTACGTAATAACGTGTAACGTTATATACTAATACGTAATAACGTATAACGTTATATACTTTTACGTAATAACGTGTAACGTTATATACTAATACGTAATAACGTAAAACGTTATATACTATTACGTAATAACGTATAACGTTATATACTATTACGTACTAACGTGTAACGTTATATAGTATTACCTCAATACGTATAACGTTATATACTATTACGTACTAACGTATAACGTTATATCCTATTACGTAATAACGTATAACGTTATATACCATTACGTACTAACGTATAACGTTATATACTATTACGTACTAACGTATAACGTTATATACAATTACGTACTAACGTATAATGTTATATACTATTACGTACTAACGTATAACGTTATATACTAATACGTAATGACGTATAACGTTATAAACTAATACGTAATGACGAATAACGTTATGTACTATTACGTACTAATGTATAACGTTATAAACTAATACGTACTAACGTATAACGTTATTGAGTATTACCTTATAGCGTATAACGTTATATACTAATACGTAATAACGTAAAACGTTGTATACTATTACGTACTAACGTATAACGTTATATATAATTACGTAATGACGTATAACGTTATATACTAATACGTAATGACGTATATCGTTATATACTATTACGTACTAACGTATAACGTATATACTATTACGTAATGACGTATAACGCTATATACTATTACGTACTAACGTATAACGTTATAAACTAATACGTAATGACGAATAACGTTATATACTATTACGTACTAACGTATAATGTTATAAACTAATACGTAATGACGTATAACGTTATATACTTTTACGTAATAACGTGTAACGTTATATACTAATACGTAATAACGTATAACGTTATATACTTTTACGTAATAACGTGTAACGTTATATACTAATACGTAATAACGTAAAACGTTATATACTATTACGTAATAACGTATAACGTTATATACTATTACGTAATGACGTATAACGTTATATACTAATACGTAATAACGTATAACGTTATATCGTATTATGTGCTAACGTATAACGTTATATACTATTACGTACTAACGTGTAACGTTATATTGTATTACCTCATGACGTATAACGTTATATACTATTACGTACTAACGTATAACGTTATTTCCTATTACGTAATAACGTATAACGTTATATACCATTACGTACTAACGTATAACGTTGTATACTATTACGTACTAACGTATAACGTTATATACTATTACGTACTAACGTATAATGTTATATACTATTACGTACTAACGTATAACGTTATATACTAATACGTAATGACGTATAACGTTATAAACTAATACGTAATGACGAATAACGTTATGTACTATTACGTACTAACGTATAACGTTATAAACTAATACGTACTAACGTATAACGTTATTGAGTATTACCTTATAGCGTATAACGTTATATACTAATACGTAATAACGTAAAACGTTGTATACTATTACGTACTAACGTATAACGTTATATATAATTACGTAATGACGTATAACGTTATATACTAATACGTAATGACGTATATCGTTATATACTATTACGTACTAACGTATAACGTATATACTATTACGTAATGACGTATAACGCTATATACTATTACGTACTAACGTATAACGTTATAAACTAATACGTAATGACGAATAACGTTATATACTATTACGTACTAACGTATAATGTTATAAACTAATACGTAATGACGTATAACGTTATATACTTTTACGTAATAACGTGTAACGTTATATACTAATACGTAATAACGTATAACGTTATATACTTTTACGTAATAACGTGTAACGTTATATACTAATACGTAATAACGTAAAACGTTATATACTATTACGTAATAACGTATAACGTTATATACTATTACGTACTAACGTGTAACGTTATATAGTATTACCTCAATACGTATAACGTTATATACTATTACGTACTAACGTATAACGTTATATCCTATTACGTAATAACGTATAACGTTATATACCATTACGTACTAACGTATAACGTTATATACTATTACGTACTAACGTATAACGTTATATACAATTACGTACTAACGTATAATGTTATATACTATTACGTACTAACGTATAACGTTATATACTAATACGTAATGACGTATAACGTTATAAACTAATACGTAATGACGAATAACGTTATGTACTATTACGTACTAACGTATAACGTTATAAACTAATACGTACTAACGTATAACGTTATTGAGTATTACCTTATAGCGTATAACGTTATATACTAATACGTAATAACGTAAAACGTTGTATACTATTACGTACTAACGTATAACGTTATATATAATTACGTAATGACGTATAACGTTATATACTAATACGTAATGACGTATATCGTTATATACTATTACGTACTAACGTATAACGTATATACTATTACGTAATGACGTATAACGCTATATACTATTACGTACTAACGTATAACGTTATAAACTAATACGTACTAACGTATAACGTTATTGAGTATTAACTTATAGCGTATAACGTTATATACTATTACGTAATAACGTATAACGTTATATACTATTACGTAATGACGTATAACGTTATATACTAATACGTAATAACGAATAACGTTATATCGTATTACGTGCTAACGTATAACGTTATATACTATTACGTACTAAAGTGTAACGTTATATAGTATTACCTGATGACGTATAACGTTATATACTATTACGTGCTAACGTATAACGTTATATATTATTACGTACTAACGTGTAACGTTATAAACTAATACGTAATGACGTATAACGTTATATACTATTACGTACTAACGTACAACGTTATATACTATTACGTAATGACGTATAACGCTATATACTATTACGTACTAACGTATAACGTTATAAACTAATACGTAATGACGAATAACGTTATATACTATTACGTACTAACGTATAACGTTATATACTATTACGCAATGACGTATAACGTTATATACTATTACGCACTAACGTATAACGTTATAAACTAATACGAACTAACGTATAACGTTATATACTATTACGTGCTAACGTATAACGTTATATACTATTTCGTGCTAACGTGTAACGTTATATACTATTACGTAATGACGTATAACGCTATATACTATTACGTACTAACGTGTAACGTTATATAGTATTACGTACTAACGTATAACGTTATACACTATTACGTAAAGACGTATAACGTTATATACTAATACGTAATAACGTATAACGTTATATACTATTACGTACTAAGGTATAACGTTATATATTATTTCGTAATGACGTATAACGCTATATACTATTACGTACTAACGTATAACGTTATAAACTAATACGTAATGACGAATAACGTTCTATACTATTACGTACTAACGTATAACGTTATATACTATTACGCAATGACGTATAACGTTATATACTATTACGCAATGACGTATAACGCTATATACTATTACGTACTAACGTATAACGTTATAAACTATTACGCAATGACGTATAACGTTATATACTATTACGCAATGACGTATAACGCTATATACTATTACGTACTAACGTATAACGTTATAAACTAATACGTAATGACGTATAACGTTATATACTATTACGTACTAACGTATAACGTTATAAACTAATACGTACTAACGTATAACGTTATATAGTATTACGTGCTAACGTATAACGTTATATACTATTTCGTGCTAACGTTACACGTTATATACTATTACGTAATGACGTATAACGCTATATACTATTACGTACTACCGTGTAACGTTATATAGTATTACGTACTAACGTATAACGTTATACACTATTACGTAATGACGAATAACGTTATGTACTATTACGTATTAACGTATAACGTTATAAACTCATATGTACTAACGTATAACGTTATTGAGTATTACCTTATAGCGTATAACGTTATATACTAATACGTACTAACGTGTAACGTTATATAGTATTACCTGATGACGTATAACGTTAGATACTATTACGTACTAACGTATAACGTTATATCCTATTACGTAATAACGTAAAACGTTATATACTATTACGTAATAACGTATAACCTTGTATACTATTACGTAATGACGTATAACGTTATATACTAATACGTAATAACTTATAACGTTATATCGTATTACGTGCTAACGTATAACGTTATATACTATTACGTACTAACGTGTGACGTTATATAGTATTACCTGATGACGTATAACGTTAGATACTATTACGTACTAACGTATAACGTTATATCCTATTACGTAATAACGTATAACGTTATATACCATTACGTACTAACGTATAACGTTATATACTATTACGTACTAACGTATAACGTTATATACTATTACGTACTAACGTATAATGTTATATACTATTACGTACTAACGTATAACGTTATATACTAATACGTAATGACGTATAACGTTATAAACTAATACGTAATGACGAATAACGTTATGTACTATTACGTATTAACGTATAACGTTATAAACTCATACGTACTAACGTATAACGTTATTGAGTATTACCTTATAGCGTATAACGTTATATACTAATACGTAATAACGTAAAACGTTATATACTATTACGTAATAACGTATAACGTTGTATACTATTACGTAATAACGTGTAACGTAATATAGTATTACCTGATGACGTATAACGTTATACACTATTACGTACTAACGTATAACGTTATATGCTATTACGCAATGACGTATAACGTTATATACTATTACGCAATGACGTATAACGCTATATACTATTACGTACTAAAGTATAACGTTATAAACTAATACGTAATGGCGAATAACGTTATATACTATTACCTACTAACGTATAACGTTATAAACTAATACGTAATAACGTATAACGTTATAAACTAATACGTACTAACGTATAACGTTATAAACTAATACGTACTAATGTGTAACGTTATATAGTATTACCTGATGACGTATAACGTTGTATACCATTACGTAATATTGTGTAACGCCATATAGTATTACCTGATGACGTATAACGTTATATACTATTACGTACTAACGTATAACGTTATATACTATTACGTACTAACGTATAACGTTATATACTATTACGCAATGACGTATAACGTTATATACTATTACGCACTAACGTATAACGTTATAAACTAATACGTACTAACGTATAACGTTATATACTATTACGTGCTAACGTATAACTTTATATACTATTTCGTGCTAACGTGTAACGTTATATACTATTACGTAATGACGTATAACGTTATAAACTAATACGTAATGACGAGTAACGTTATATACTATTACGTACTAACGTATAACGTTATAAACTAATACGTACTAACGTATAACGTTATACACCATTACGTAAAGACGTATAACGTTATATACTAATACGTAATAACGTATAACGTTGTATACTATTACGTTCTAACGTATAACGTTATATACTAATACGTAATGACGTATAACGTTATAAACTAATACGTAATGACGAATAACGTTATGTACTATTACGTATTAACGTATAACGTTATAAACTAATACGTACTAACGTATAACGTTATTGAGTATTACCTTATAGCGTATAACGTTATATACTAATACGTAGTAACGTAAAACGTTATGTACTATTACGTAAAGACGTATAACGTTATATACTAATACGTAATGACGTATAACGTTATAAAGTAATACGTAATGACGAGTAACGTTATATACTATTACGTACTAACGTATAACGTTATAAACTAATACGTACTAACGTATAACGTTATATAGTATTACGTGCTAACGTATAACGTTATATACTATTTCGTGCTAACGTTACACGTTATATACTATTACGTAATGACGTATAACGCTATATACTATTACGTACTAACGTATAACGTTATATACTATTACGTACTAACGTATAACGTTATATACTAATACGTAATGACGTATAACGTTATAAACTAATACGTAATGACGAATAACGTTATGTACTATTACGTATTAACGTATAACGTTATAAACTAATACGTACTAACGTATAACGTTATTGAGTATTACCTTATAGCGTATAACGTTATATACTAATACGTAGTAACGTAAAACGTTATGTACTATTACGTAATAACGTATAACGTTGTATACTATTACGTAATAACGTGTAACGTAATATAGTATTACCTGATGACGTATAACGTTATATACTATTACGTACTAACGTATAACGTTATATACTATTACGCAATGACGTATAACGTTATATACTATTACGCAATGACGTATAACGCTATATACTATTACGTACTAAAGTATAACGTTATAAACTAATACGTAATGGCGAATAACGTTATATACTATTACCTACTAACGTATAACGTTATAAACTAATACGTAATAACGTATAACGTTATAAACTAATACGTAATGACGAGTAACGTTATATACTATTACGTACTAACGTATAACGTTATAAACTAATACGTACTAACGTATAACGTTATAAACTAATACGTACTAATGTGTAACGTTATATAGTATTACCTGATGACGTATAACGTTGTATACCATTACGTAATAATGTGTAACGTCATATAGTATTACCTGATGACGTATAACGTTATATACTATTACGTACTAACGTATAACGTTATATACTATTACGCAATGACGTATAACGTTATATACTATTACGCACTAACGTATAACGTTATAAACTAATACGTACTAACGTATAACGTTATATACTATTACGTGCTAACGTATAACGTTATATACTATTTCGTGCTAACGTGTAACGTTATATACTATTACGTAATGACGTATAACGTTATAAACTAATACGTAATGACGAGTAACGTTATATACTATTACGTACTAACGTATAACGTTATAAACTAATACGTACTAACGTATAACGTTATACACCATTACGTAAAGACGTATAACGTTATATACTAATACGTAATAACGTATAACGTTGTATACTATTACGTTCTAACGTATAACGTTATATACTATTACGTAATGACGTATAACGCTATATACTATTACGTACTAACGTATAACGTTATAAACTAATACGTAATGACGAATAACGTTATATACTATTACCTACTAACGTATAACGTTATAAACTAATACGTAATAACGTATAACGTTATAAACTAATACGTAATGACGAGTAACGTTATATACTATTACGTACTAACGTATAACGTTATAAACTAATACGTACTAACGTATAACGTTATATAGTATTACGTGCTAACGAATAACGTTATATACTATTTCGTGCTAACGTTACACGTTATATACTATTACGTAATGACGTATAACGCTATATACTATTACGTACTAACGTGTAACGTTATATAGTATTACGTACTAACGTATAACGTTATACACTATTACGTAAAGACGTATAACGTTATATACTAATACGTAATAACGTATAACGTTATATACTATTACGTACTAACGTATAACGTTATATATTATTACGTAATGACGTATAACGCTATATACTATTACGTACTAACGTATAACGTTATAAACTAATACGTAATGACGAATAACGTTATATACTATTACGTAATAACGTATAACGTTATATACTATTACGCAATGACGTATAACGTTATATACTATTACGCAATGACGTATAACGCTATATACTATTACGTACTAACGTATAACGTTATAAATTATTACGCAATGACGTATAACGTTATATACTATTACGCAATGACGTATAACGCTATATACTAATACGTAATAACGTATAACGTTATATCGTATTACGTGCTAACGTATAACGTTATATACTATTACGTACTAACGTGTAACGTTATATAGCATTACCTGATGACGTATAACGTTATATTCTATTACGTACTAACGTATAACGTTATATCCTATTGCGTAATAACGTATAACGTTATATACTATTACGTACTAACGTGTAACGTTATATAGTATTACCTGATGACGTATAACGTTATATACTATTACGTACTAACGTATAACGTTATATCCTATTACGTAATAACGTATAACGTTATATACCATTACGTACTAACGTATAACGTTATATACTATTACGTACTAACGTATAACGTTATATACTATTACGTACTAACGTATAATGTTATATACTATAACGTACAAACGTATAACGTTATATACTAATACGTAATGACGTATAACGTTATAAACTAATACGTAATGGCGAATAACGTTATGTACTATTACGTACTAACGTATAACGTTATAAACTAATACGTACTAACGTATAACGTTATTGAGTATTACCTTATAGCGTATAACGTTATATACTAATACGTAATAACGTAAAACGTTATATACTATTACGTAATAACGTATAACGTTATATACTATTACGTAATGACGTATAACGTTATACACTATTACGTAAAGACGTATAACGTTGTATACTAATACGTAATAACGTATAACGTTGTATACTATTACGTACTAACGTATAACGTTATATACTATTACGTAATGACGAATAACGTTATATACTATTACGTACTAACGTATAACGTTATAAACTATTACGCACTAACGTATAACGTTATAAACTAATACGTACTAACGTATAACGTTATATACTAATACGTAATGACGTATAACGTTATAAACTAATACGTAATGGCGAATAACGTTATGTACTATTACATACTAACGTATAACGTTATAAACTAATACGTACTAACGTATAACGTTATTGAGTATTACCTTATAGCGTATAACGTTATATACTAATACGTAATAACGTAAAACGTTATATACTATTACGTAATAACGTATAACGTTATATACTATTACGTACTAACGTATAACGTTATAAACTAATACGTACTAACGTATAACGTTATTGAGTATTACCTTATAGCGTATAACGTTATATACTAATACGTAATAACGTATAACGTTATAAACTAATACGTAATGACGTATAACGTTATATACTATTACGCAATGACGTAAAACGTTATATACTATTACGTAATAACGTATAACCTTATATACTATTACGTAATGACGTATAACGTTATATACTAATACGTAATAACTTATAACGTTATATCGTATTACGTGCTAACGTATAACGTTATATACTATTACGTACTAACGTGTGACGTTATATAGTATTACCTGATGACGTATAACGTTAGATACTATTACGTACTAACGTATAACGTTATATCCTATTACGTAATAACGTATAACGTTATATACCATTACGTACTAACGTATAACGTTATATACTATTACGTACTAACGTATAACGTTATATACTATTACGTACTAACGTATAATGTTATATACTATTACGTACTAACGTATAACGTTATATACTAATACGTAATGACGTATAACGTTATAAACTAATACGTAATGACGAATAACGTTATGTACTATTACGTATTAACGTATAACGTTATAAACTCATACGTACTAACGTATAACGTTATTGAGTATTACCTTATAGCGTATAACGTTATATACTAATACGTAATAACGTAAAACGTTATATACTATTACGTAATAACGTATAACGTTGTATACTATTACGTAATAACGTGTAACGTAATATAGTATTACCTGATGACGTATAACGTTATACACTATTACGTACTAACGTATAACGTTATATACTATTACGCAATGACGTATAACGTTATATACTATTACGCAATGACGTATAACGCTATATACTATTACGTACTAAAGTATAACGTTATAAACTAATACGTAATGGCGAATAACGTTATATACTATTACCTACTAACGTGTAACGTTATAAACTAATACGTAATAACGTATAACGTTATAAACTAATACGTACTAACGTATAACGTTATAAACTAATACGTACTAATGTGTAACGTTATATAGTATTACCTGATGACGTATAACGTTGTATACCATTACGTAATAATGTGTAACGCCATATAGTATTACCTGATGACGTATAACGTTATATACTATTACGTACTAACGTATAACGTTATATACTATTACGTACTAACGTATAACGTTATATACTATTACGCAATGACGTATAACGTTATATACTATTACGCACTAACGTATAACGTTATAAACTAATACGTACTAACGTATAACGTTATATACTATTACGTGCTAACGTATAACTTTATATACTATTTCGTGCTAACGTGTAACGTTATATACTATTACGTAATGACGTATAACGTTATAAACTAATACGTAATGACGAGTAACGTTATATACTATTACGTACTAACGTATAACGTTATAAACTAATACGTACTAACGGATAACGTTATACACCATTACGTAAAGACGTATAACGTTATATACTAATACGTAATAACGTATAACGTTGTATACTATTACGTTCTAACGTATAACGTTATATACTATTACGTAATGACGTATAACGCTATATACTATTACGTACTAACGTATAACGTTATAAACTAATACGTAATGACGAATAACGTTAAATAGTATTACGTACTAACGTATAACGTTATATACTATTACGTAAAGACGTATAACGTTATATACTAATACGTAATGACGTATAACGTTATAAAGTAATACGTAATGACGAGTAACGTTATATACTATTACGTACTAACGTATAACGTTATAAACTAATACGTACTAACGTATAACGTTATATAGTATTACGTGCTAACGTATAACGTTATATACTATTTCGTGCTAACATTACACGTTATATACTATTACGTAATGACGTATAACGCTATATACTATTACGTACTAACGTATAATGTTATATACTATTACGTACTAACGTATAACGTTATATACTAATACGTAATGACGTATAACGTTATAAACTAATACGTAATGACGAATAACGTTATGTACTATTACGTATTAACGTATAACGTTATAAACTAATACGTACTAACGTATAATGTTATTGAGTATTACCTTATAGCGTATAACGTTATATACTAATACGTAGTAACGTAAAACGTTATGTACTATTACGTAATAACGTATAACGTTGTATACTATTACGTAATAACGTGTAACGTAATATAGTATTACCTGATGACGTATAACGTTATATACTATTACGTACTAACGTATAACGTTATATACTATTACGCAATGACGTATAACGTTATATACTATTACGCAATGACGTATAACGCTATATACTATTACGTACTAAAGTATAACGTTATAAACTAATACGTAATGGCGAATAACGTTATATACTATTACCTACTAACGTATAACGTTATAAACTAATACGTAATAACGTATAACGTTATAAACTAATACGTAATGACGAGTAACGTTATATACTATTACGTACTAACGTATAACGTTATAAACTAATACGTACTAACGTATAACGTTATAAACTAATACGTACTAATGTGTAACGTTATATAGTATTACCTGATGACGTATAACGTTGTATACCATTACGTAATAATGTGTAACGTCATATAGTATTACCTGATGACGTATAACGTTATATACTATTACGTACTAACGTATAACGTTATATACTATTACGCAATGACGTATAACGTTATATACTATTACGCACTAACGTATAACGTTATAAACTAATACGTACTAACGTATAACGTTATATACTATTACGTGCTAACGTATAACGTTATATACTATTTCGTGCTAACGTGTAACGTTATATACTATTACGTAATGACGTATAACGTTATAAACTAATACGTAATGACGAGTAACGTTATATACTATTACGTACTAACGTATAACGTTATAAACTAATACGTACTAACGTATAACGTTATACACCATTACGTAAAGACGTATAACGTTATATACTAATACGTAATAACGTATAACGTTGTATACTATTACGTTCTAACGTATAACGTTATATACTATTACGTAATGACGTATAACGCTATATACTATTACGTACTAACGTATAACGTTATAAACTAATACGTAATGACGAATAACGTTATATACTATTACCTACTAACGTATAACGTTATAAACTAATACGTAATAACGTATAACGTTATAAACTAATACGTAATAACGAGTAACGTTATATACTATTACGTACTAACGTATAACGTTATAAACTAATACGTACTAACGTATAACGTTATATAGTATTACGTGCTAACGAATAACGTTATATACTATTTCGTGCTAACGTTACACGTTATATACTATTACGTAATGACGTATAACGCTATATACTATTACGTACTAACGTGTAACGTTATATAGTATTACGTACTAACGTATAACGTTATACACTATTACGTAAAGACGTATAACGTTATATACTAATACGTAATAACGTATAACGTTATATACTATTACGTACTAACGTATAACGTTATATATTATTACGTAATGACGTATAACGCTATATACTATTACGTACTAACGTATAACGTTATAAACTAATACGTAATGACGAATAACGTTATATACTATTACGTAATAACGTATAACGTTATATACTATTACGCAATGACGTATAACGTTATATACTATTACGCAATGACGTATAACGCTATATACTATTACGTACTAACGTATAACGTTATAAATTATTACGCAATGACGTATAACGTTATATACTATTACGCAATGACGTATAACGCTATATACTAATACGTAATAACGTATAACGTTATATCGTATTACGTGCTAACGTATAACGTTATATACTATTACGTACTAACGTGTAACGTTATATAGCATTACCTGATGACGTATAACGTTATATTCTATTACGTACTAACGTATAACGTTATATCCTATTGCGTAATAACGTATAACGTTATATACTATTACGTACTAACGTGTAACGTTATATAGTATTACCTGATGACGTATAACGTTATATACTATTACGTACTAACGTATAACGTTATATCCTATTACGTAATAACGTATAACGTTATATACCATTACGTACTAACGTATAACGTTATATACTATTACGTACTAACGTATAACGTTATATACTATTACGTACTAACGTATAATGTTATATACTATAACGTACAAACGTATAACGTTATATACTAATACGTAATGACGTATAACGTTATAAACTAATACGTAATGGCGAATAACGTTATGTACTATTACGTACTAACGTATAACGTTATAAACTAATACGTACTAACGTATAACGTTATTGAGTATTACCTTATAGCGTATAACGTTATATACTAATACGTAATAACGTAAAACGTTATATACTATTACGTAATAACGTATAACGTTATATACTATTACGTAATGACGTATAACGTTATACACTATTACGTAAAGACGTATAACGTTGTATACTAATACGTAATAACGTATAACGTTGTATACTATTACGTACTAACGTATAACGTTATATACTATTACGTAATGACGAATAACGTTATATACTATTACGTACTAACGTATAACGTTATAAACTATTACGCACTAACGTATAACGTTATAAACTAATACGTACTAACGTATAACGTTATATACTAATACGTAATGACGTATAACGTTATAAACTAATACGTAATGGCGAATAACGTTATGTACTATTACATACTAACGTATAACGTTATAAACTAATACGTACTAACGTATAACGTTATTGAGTATTACCTTATAGCGTATAACGTTATATACTAATACGTAATAACGTAAAACGTTATATACTATTACGTAATAACGTATAACGTTATATACTATTACGTAATGACGTATAACGTTATACACTATTACGTAAAGACGTATAACGTTGTATACTAATACGTAATAACGTAGAACGTTGTATACTATTACGTACTAACGTATAACGTTATATACTCTTACGTAATGACGTATAACGTTATATACTATTACGTACTAACGTATAACGTTATAAACTATTACGCACTAACGTATAACGTTATAAACTAATACGTAAAGACGTATAACGTTGTATACTAATACGTAATAACGTATAACGTTGTATACTATTACGTACTAACGTATAACGTTATATACTATTACGTAATGACGAATAACGTTATATACTATTACGTACTAACGTATAACGTTATAAACTAATACGTACTAACGTATAACGTTATTGAGTATTACCTTATAGCGTATAACGTTATATACTAATACGTAATAACGTATAACGTTATAAACTAATACGTAATGACGTATAACGTTATATACTATTACGCAATGACGTATAACGCTATATACTATTACGTACTAACGTATAACGTTATAAATTATTACGCAATGACGTATAACGTTATATACTATTACGCAATGACGTATAACGCTATATACTAATACGTAATAACGTATAACGTTATATCGTATTACGTGCTAACGTATAACGTTATATACTATTACGTACTAACGTATAACGTTATATCCTATTACGTAATAACGTATAACGTTATATACTATTTCGTGCTAACGTGTAACGTTATATACTATTACGTAATGACGTATAACGCTATATACTATTACGTACTAACGTGTAACGTTATATAGTATTACCTGATGACGTATAACGTTATATACTATTACGTACTAACGTATAACGTTATATACTATTACGTAATGACGTATAACGTTATATACTAATACGTAATGACGTATATCGTTATATACTATTACGTACTAACGTATAACGTTATATACTATTACGTAATGACGTATAACGCTATATACTATTACGTGCTAACGTATAACGTTATAAACTATTACGCAATGACGTATAACGTTATATACTATTACGCAATGACGTATAACGCTATATACTATTACGTACTAACGTATAACGTTATAAACTAATACGTAATGACGTATAACGTTATATACTATTACGTACTAACGTATAACGTTATAAACTATTACGCACTAACGTATAACGTTATATACTAATACGTAATAACGTAAAACGTTATATACTATTACGTAATAACGTATAACCTTATATACTATTACGTAATGACGTATAACGTTATATACTAATACGTAATAACGTATAACGTTATATACTATTACGCAATGACGTATAACGCTATATACTATTACGTACTAACGTATAACGTTATAAACTAATACGTAATGACGTATAACGTTATATACTATTACGTACTAACGTATAACGTTATAAACTAATACGTACTAACGAATAACGTTATATACTATTACGTACTAACGTATAATGTTATAAACTAATACGTAATGACGTATAACGTTATATACTATTACGTAATAACGTGTAACGTTATATACTAATACGTAATAACGTAAAACGTTATATACTATTACGTAATAACGTATAACCTTATATACTATTACGTAATGACGTATAACGTTATATACTATTACGTAATAACGTATAACGTTATAAACTAATACGTACTAACGAATAACGTTATATACTATTACGTACTAACGTATAATGTTATAAACTAATACGTAATGACGTATAACGTTATATACTATTACGTAATAACGTGTAACGTTATATACTAATACGTAATAACGTAAAACGTTATATACTATTACGTAATAACGTATAACCTTATATACTATTACGTAATGACGTAAAACGTTATATACTATTACGTAATAACGTATAACGTTATATACTATTACGTAATAACGTGTAACGTTATATGCTAATACGTAATAACGTAAAACGTTATATACTATTACGTAATAACGTATAACCTTATATACTATTACGTAATGACGTATAACGTTATATACTAATACGTAATAACGTATAACGTTATATCGTATTACGTGCTAACGTATAACGTTATATACTATTACGTACTAACGTGTAACGTTATATAGTATTACCTGATGACGTATAACGTTAGATACTATTACGTACTAACGTATAACGTTATATCCTATTACGTAATAACGTATAACGTTATATACCATTACGTACTAACGTATAACGTTATATACTATTACGTACTAACGTATAACGTTATATACTATTACGTACTAACGTATAATGTTATATACTATTACGTACTGACGTATAACGTTATATACTAATACGTAATGACGTATAACGTTATAAACTAATACGTAATGACGAATAACGTTATGTACTATTACGTATTAACGTATAACGTTATAAACTCATACGTACTAACGTATAACGTTATTGAGTATTACCTTATAGCGTATAACGTTATATACTAATACGTACTAACGTGTAACGTTATATAGTATTACCTGATGACGTATAACGTTAGATACTATTACGTACTAACGTATAACGTTATATCCTATTACGTAATAACGTATAACGTTATATACTATTACGTACTAACGTGTAACGTTATATAGTATTACCTGATGACGTATAACGTTAGATACTATTACGTACTAACGTATAACGTTATATCCTATTACGTAATAACGTATAACGTTATATACCATTACGTACTACCGTATAACGTTATATACTATTACGTACTAACGTATAACGTTATATACTATTACGTACTAACGTATAATGTTATATACTATTACGTACTAACGTATAACGTTATATACTAATACGTAATGACGTATAACGTTATAAACTAATACGTAATGACGAATAACGTTATGTACTATTACGTATTAACGTATAACGTTATAAACTCATACGTACTAACGTATAACGTTATTGAGTATTACCTTATAGCGTATAACGTTATATACTAATACGTAATAACGTAAAACGTTATATACTATTACGCACTAACGTATAACGTTATAAACTAATACGTACTAACGTATAACGTTATATACTAATACGTAATAACGTATAACGTTATATACTATTACGTACTAACGTATAACGTTATATACTATTACGCAATGACGTATAACGTTATATACTATTACGCAATGACGTATAACGCTATATACTATTACGTACTAAAGTATAACGTTATAAACTAATACGTAATGGCGAATAACGTTATATACTATTACCTACTAACGTATAACGTTATAAACTAATACGTAATGACGTATAACGTTATAAACTAATACGTAATGACGAGTAACGTTATATACTATTACGTACTAACGTATAACGTTATAAACTAATACGTACTAACGTATAACGTTTTAAACTAATACGTACTAATGTGTAACGTTATATAGTATTACCTGATGACGTATAACGATGTATACTATTACGTAATAACGTGTAACGTAATATAGTATTACCTTATGACGTATAACGTTATATACTATTACGTACTAACGTATAACGTTATATACTATTACGCAATGACGTATAACGTTATATACTATTACGCACTAACGTATAACGTTATAAACTAATACGTACTAACGTATAACGTTATATACTATTACGAGCTAACGTATAACGTTATACACTATTACGTAAAGACGTATAACGTTATATACTAATACGTAATAACGTATAACGTTATATACTATTACGTACTAACGTATAACGTTATATATTATTACGTAATGACGTATAACGCTATATACTATTACGTACTAACGTATAACGTTATAAACTATTACGCAATGACGTATAACGTTATATACTATTACGCAATGACGTATAACGCTATATACTATTACGTACTAACGTATAACGTTATAAACTAATACGTAATGACGTATAACGTTATATACTAATACGTAATAACGTATAACGTTATATACTATTACGTACTAACGTATAACGTTATATACTATTACGTAATGACGTATAACGCTATATACTATTACGTACTAACGTGTAACGTTATATAGTATTACGTACTAACGTATAACGTTATACACTATTACGTAAAGACGTATAACGTTATATACTAATACGTAATAACGTATAACGTTATATACTATTACGTACTAACGTATAACGTTATATATTATTACGTAATGACGTATAACGTTATATATTATTACGTAATGACGTATAACGCTATATAATATTACGTACTAACGTATAACGTTATAAACTAATACGTAATGACGAATAACGTTATATACTATTACGTACTAACGTATAACGTTATATACTATTACGCAATGACGTATAACGTTATATACTATTACACAATGACGTATAACGCTATATACTATTACGTACTAACGTATAACGTTATAAACTAATACGTACTAACGTATAGCGTTATAAATTATTACGCAATGACGTATAACGTTATATACTATTACGCAATGACGTATAACGCTATATACTAATACGTAATAACGTATAACGTTATATCGTATTACGTGCTAACGTATAACGTTATATACTATTACGTACTAACGTGTAACGTTATATAGTATTACCTGATGACGTATAACGTTATATACTATTACGTACTAACGTATAACGTTATATCCTATTACGTAATAACGTATAACGTTATATACTATTTCGTGCTAACGTGTAACGTTATATACTATTACGTAATGACGTATAACGCTATATACTATTACGTACTAACGTGTAACGTTATATAGTATTACCTGATGACGTATAACGTTATATACTATTACGTACTAACGTATAACGTTATATACTATTACGTAATGACGTATAACGTTATATACTAATACGTAATGACGTATATCGTTATATACTATTACGTACTAAGGTATAACGTTATATACTATTACGCAATGACGTATAACGCTATATACTATTACGTACTAACGTATAACGTTATAAACTATTAC